>NW_026891242.1:115996-159080 GCF_015708825.2 Lethenteron reissneri | reverse complement strand
CACAAGTGTGTTTATTTAATTTAATTTCATGATCTGTTATTTTTATTTCCTATCTACGTGACTTTACCGAACGAACCAAGACTACGTGTGTCAATGTCTGTCTGTCAAAGACGCTGAATGTGGAGGGAAAAACCGGGCAGTGTGTGACAGTGTAAAGTATATTAACTCTGATGAACACGGAGGTTGTATCAAAACAATAGTTTATTTTAGTTTTCCTCTGGAACTCTTTATAAGAGTGGAAACAGGACGTTAGCAGCACACACACGTGCAGCAGCAGCTGACGTCAGATCTGTTCATCCCATCATTCAAGGACATTGAGCCTGGCTTCATACCTCTAAGTTGTGATTAAACAACATTCCTGCTGCTGCGGAGGGAGCTGCTAGGAACGTCGGGTTGCTCGGTCAATGGCCTGCAGGGTCAACGGCGGCGTGGTGTATTCCGCAAATATGCCGACTGTGAGGGCGGGCACAAGCCGGCGTGAGTAGGTTAAACGTTGAGTTTTATAAGGGCACCACGGGGTGACCAGCCCCTCCCCACCCAGCCCCACCCTCCCCACCCACCACCCAGCCCCACCCAGCCCCTCCCCACCCTCTCCACCCTCTCCACCACCTCCCTTCACGACGGACACAATAATCCCCTGTGGGCTGGTGTAATCAGGAGGTTCCTATCAGTATTAATTTACGCATTTCTGCATAACACAAATAGGATTGGTTTCAACACCCTTTGCTATGTCAGCCGAATTTAGCTCTTATAATTATTTATTTTGTAGCCAGACAGCCGAAATTGTGTGCTCGGAGTTTTGGGTTCCCATTCATTTGAAGATACGAGGGCTTCCAGGCATATTTAGACCATTCACCCTCTCATTGTGTGCCATAACAGCCCGTGTGATGAATTTGGGGAAACTTTTTCACTGCATCATGAATATCTATGAATAAGTATAGACGTGTAAGTCACGTGTCACTGTGTATATGCATTCCGCTGTGCCTCAATACTGACGTGTAGATGGTGTCGCTTCCTCTGCAGAATTGGTCTGATGGAGCAAAGGCACTCGGCGCGGCTCGGTGCGACAAGGCAACAATGCGACCGGTGTGCATACAGCACGGATCATACTGCAAATTTGACACGGCACCAGAGAACTCACACGGGGAGAAACCCTTCAAGTGCAGTGTGTGTGGGAAGGCGTTTGCACAGTCATCAAATCTTGTAGAACACCACAGAACACACACGGGAGAGAAACCCTTCAAGTGCAGTGTGGTGGGAAGGCGTTTGCACAGTCATCTACTCTTGTAAAACACCAGAGAACACACACGGGAGAGAAACCCTTCAAGTGCAGTGTGTGTGGGAAGACGTTTGCAGAGTCATCTTCTCTTGTAAAACACCAGAGAACACACACGGGAGAGAAACCCTTCAAGTGCAGTGTGTGTGGGAAGGCGTTTGCAGAGTCATCTTCTTGTAAAACACCAGAGAACACACACGCGAGAGAAACCCTTCAAGTGCAGTGTGTGTGGGAAGGCGTTTGCAAAGTCATCTACTCTTGTAATACACCAGAGAACTCACACGGGAGAGAAACCCTTCAAGTGCACTCCGTGCGGGAAGGCGTTTGCACAGTCATCAAATCTTCATGTACACCAGAGAACACACAAGCATCACAAGATCCACCAGGAGTGGAGTCTGAAATCAGCTTGTGAAAGTGAAAGTGTCGCAATGAGCCCATCCCTCGTGAAACAAGAACCAGAAGAAAATCCCAGCTTGGACAATTTTAAAGCTATCGAGGTGAAATATGAAGAGGTGAAGGTGGAATATGAAGAGGTGATGGTGAAGAGTGAAGAAGTGAAGGTAAAATGAAGATGATTAAAGTCCAATGTGACCTTCACATGGATTGAGGCAACGTGAAGCAGGAGGAGAATTCTGACTGTGAGGCAGAGCGAGGCAACTCCCAGCAGTTTGTGGAAGTGGAGGTGTGGGTGGACTTCCTCTGAGACAACACGAAGTCAAATGGAGACCCAGTAGATGTGTAAGCCAGAGACGATGTCGCTCCAATAGATGGACCTTTGTCACAGGCCTTTAATGACAAGAATGTGAAGTTGAACACTCAGTTCCTAGGTTCAACCTGCAGGGTAAGAGTGGCCAGTCTTTGTGGCCCTGTGTGTTGGGTAGATCTCTAACCAGGAGCGAGAGCCAATAAGCCCCCAAGCATTCACTATGTTCTCATCATAATTGCATTTATATGGTGCTTGCTTAATCGCCTCTGGCAACTCTGAGTTTTGCATCGTATCTCGTCTCAAACACTCGAAACATCCCCAAGTGGCAGCTGCCCCTGTGTGGCACAAGGTGGTGGTCCTGCACCGGCCTGCGTGTGGATAAGAGCCTGTCAGTGGGTGAGCGATGATTGATGTGTCATCTCAGCTGTGTCGTTTGTAGGTAATGTTTAGAATTTGCTACATTTTTGACCCAGACGCCAGCATGCAAAGGCCTACTCGTTTTGAATTGTACATAATTGTGTGTTTCACATCCACTGTTCAGTAGAGGGTGCATTCTTTAAATAGCTCCTTGTTAATAAGATGTTATCTAAACTAAATTGTTCAATTTTGGAAGAACGTAATCAACCAGGTAGGGTGTTGACTGTTGTGTTGGCCGACTCTGTGTTGTGTTGCATTATATTTCTAAGTTCACTATGTTTTCTCATTCACTTGTTGCACCTGATGATGGTTGCTTGTATTCCAATCGAAACGTCGTATTCTGTTATTAATTTATTTCTCCGTGACTTTACCGATGCAGTAAGTTTCACTGCAGTTATTCAATTTTGTCAATATGCCTGTCAGTAGTTTAGAATGAATACTTGTCTGATTGTGCGCGTACATTGAACATTTTGTCTGAGGGTCAAACATCGAATAAGTGATGTTGGGGCAAAGTGTGTGTTTGTGTTTGTAAGTAGCCTGTAGAGATTACTCAGGTTAGACCCGTTATTCTTGTGATACAGCTCAAAGGGTACTTTGTGTTTCAAGGAAGTATCTGCCTCTGGAGTAGGCAGCATGCAATAGGGAGCACGCTCGGATCATCCAGTCAGTTACAAGGCGTACCGCTTAAACGCTACACGTAGAGGAGATACATTCTCTACAACACGAATTATAATTTTGTATTACGTGTTGACAGACTTTGTCAAACTAGGACGAGAAATGTTCCTTGTTTAATTCACATCTGGAGGTTCATAACCGTGGGTTGAAGCAAGCCCGGCTGCTGTTGAGACGCTGTGCACCAATAAGGGTCCATAGGTGGCTTGCACTGAATCAATGATGCACTCCCAGAAGGCCGTGATGGTTATAGTTTAAAACATTCCTTGTTTCGGGCGAGATCGATAAATGAAATATGTAAAGTCTGAATTATTTCATAGCAAGGAGGTAATTTAAGAGCACATTTAAAATGCATTTTTTTTACATTTTGTATTCAGTTACAAGGCAGAGCACATTGAGTAGATACATTCTACCCAACGCTAATTAGGATTTTGTATGACGTCTTATGTTGGTGAACTAGGACGAAAAATGTTCCTTGCTGATGAACGTCTGGATGTTGACAACCGTGGGTAGAAGCGAGCCCTGACTGCTGTTGAGACATCGTGCACAAGAACCGGTCCACAGCTGCCTCGCACTGAGTCAATGCTGCACTAGTCATGGACTCGCACAAGGCCGTGGGATTTATATTTTGTGTAAAACGTTCCTTTGTTTCGTGGAGAGACCGATTAAATGAAAGACGTCTCGTCTGCTGATCTTGTTCATATCTGTGTACATCGATGTCCCACATTGCTTACCACATTTAAATGTTAGTTTTGGAGCTTTCGTGACTGCAGGAATTATTCTTTGGTTCTTTCGGTAAAGTCACGTCTAAAGATAAAATAATAAATTGAATAATAGCATATTACGACGTTTCGATTGCAACACAACAATCATCATCAGGCATAAAAGAAATAGCAACAAAAATCTAACTAGAAAACTATAGACAGACACACAAGCAGACAGACATCACAAGGACACACAGAGAGAATACATCGGCACAAAGAGAGAGGTCGTTTCTGTGACGGGGCCTTAAATATAGATCTGTCTGTGTGTCTGTCTATAGTTTTATGGTTAGATTTTTTATTTCTTTTATACCTGATGACGATTGCTTGTGTTGCAATCGAAAACGTCGTATGCTATTTTTAAATTTATTATTTTATCTTTTTACGTCACTTTACCGAAAGAACCAAAGAGTCATTCCTGCAGTCACGAAGCTCCAAATAAAGATATTCGCTGGAGGATGTTTGCGATGCCCTTTCGTTCCACCAGGCGGGCGCTGTGAGCCACGATGTTAAAATCTCCGAAATCTGGATCGACCATATGAACGTGGACTTTCCACCACTGAATGAGAACTTGATGATGAGCACCAATTACAGATGCCCAGTGGACTGTGTCAAAGTCATTTCCCACCACATCTCCCCCCCCCCCATCTCTCTCCTCCACACTCTCCCTGTCTCTCTCCCCGTTCTCCCTCCCTCACCGCGCTCACAACCCACCACGTGCGCTGACTCCCTCCCCGCACGCGCCCACGTGGAGGTTGCACTGACACGCAGCGCGCTCAGGGCGGTGCTCCTCACTCGCGTGCAGAGTGCACCACGGGGTGACCAGCCCCTCCCCACCCCAGCCCCTCCCACCACCCAGCCCCTCCTCACCTCCCCACCCAGCTCCTCTTCACCCTCCCCACCCAGCCCCGTCCCCACCCAGCCCCTCCTCACCCTCCCCACCCAGCCCTCCCCACCCAGCCCCTCCTCACCCTCCCCACCCAGCCCCTCCTCACCCTCCCCACCCAGCCCCTCCTCACCCAGCCCCTCACCCTCCCCACCCAGCCCCTCCCCACCCAGCCCCTCCTCACCCCTCCCCACCCAGCCCCACCCTCCCCACCCAGCCCCACCTCCCCACCCCAGCCCCACCCTCCCCACCAGCCCCTCCTCACCCTCCCCCACCCAGCCCCTCCCCACCCAGCTCCTCCCCACCCAGCCCCTCCTCACCCTCCTCACCCTCCCCACCCCAGCCCACCCTCCCCACCCCTCCCCACTCCCCACCCAGCCCCACCCTCCCCACCCAGCTCCTCCCCACCCAGCCCCTCTCCACCCAGCCCCACCCCTCCCATTTTTTTTATGCACGACGAACGGACGGACACAACAATCCCCTGTGGGCTGGTGTAACCAGGAGGTTCCCAGCGGTGTAAAGTGAGTCCAGCTCAGGCACCGAGAGCAGTGCGGCTGATGGAGGTGGTCACTGACAGCGGCAGTGGGAGATGTCCCCCCAGACGCGCGCTTTGTGTGTGTCGGTGTCGCCACGCGCTGTCACCTGTGGCTCTCTACTGAGTTCATGGGCTCTTGTGAACACTGCCAAATGTGATTCTGCCTTTGTGAGTTATGAACCGAGTTTCACTGCAAGGCAACGTTCAATTAATAGAATGGTAAATGCAAAGTCGTATTAAATTTTGACTTAAACTTTCGTGACTGCAGGAATTCAAATTTTTGGTTCTTTTTGTAAAGTCACGAATATATAAAGTAAAAAAATTTAAAAGTATCATTAATTAAAAAATAATAAAAGCAAAACACCCAATTTATTATTTAGACTTCAAACTTATTATTTTTAATTAAAATGTAATTTAATTATTTTTATTATTTATTTTCCATCTCCGTGACTTTACCTGTAAGAACCAAGAATATTAAAGTTTAAAGTCAAAATTCACCCTCCACCCACCCACCCAATCACGAAAGCCGGGGGGGGGGGGGGGGTGACACCACGTGACCCACAACCCCCCGCGGAAAAGACGCTGCCAACCGATCATTCGCCTGCCGCATTCGTTAACACATTCACCCATCTTCTCTGCCTTGACGCAATCCACAACATTTATATCTTAAAACACCCCTCCCTGCCTCCCCTAATAAATACATTATTTAATTGTACACATTTTAAACGATATTAAACCCATACTTACAATATTGTAACGTAAGTCGTTTTTATTATTGCATCGTGACCACCAACCACCACAATCGGCGTCGTGACGAAACTGGCTGCGAGGAATCAGCGGCTTCGTCCCCCTCGTGCGCTTTGCAAATCTGGCTTCGCGCCAAACTCGGTAATTCGCGTTAATCGACAAAAGTTTAACTTGATACAACTTCACAGTTATACAAAGTTGGCGTTCACTTCCCTCACGTTTTGAGGGAATCCCTCATCGTTGTTGTTATCGACGTCATCGGCGGCTCTTATCCGCGTGTTTTTTTTTTAGTTTTATTGCTCGTTGGTGGCTTGTGGTTGTTGTATTGGGGGGTGGTGAGACTTCAATTGACATGCCGAGGTTACTCAGGTGCGTGAGTGGCTCTGTGGCTGTTTCATACAGAAAGGGAGTTTGTTGTTGGGGGGGGGGCAGATCGCGTCAATGTGTAAATGTTGTGTCGCTAAACTCGCCACCACCCGACACGGCAACTGGTGAGGGGGTGGTCACGTGAACAGAACGTGGCCAATTCGTCACTAGTACAGCACGAGTGTGTGTAGTGTATAGTGTAGTGTATAGTAGTGTAGTGTATAGTAGTGTAGTGTATAGTGTAGTGTATAGTAGTGTAGTGTATAGTAGTGTAGTGTATAGTAGTGTAGTGTAGAGTAGTGTACTAGTACAGCACGAGTGTGTGTAGTGTAGTAGTATTATAGTGTATAGTGTAGTAGTATAGTGTATAGTAGTGTATTATAGTGTAGTAGTGTATAGTGCAGTGTACAGTAGTGTAGTGTATAGTAGTGTACTAGTACAGCACGAGTGTGTGTAGTGTAGTAGTATAGTGTAGTAGTGTATAGTAGTGTAGTGTATAGTAGTATAGTGTAGTGTACTAGTACAGCACGAGGTGTGTGTAGTAGTGTAGTGTTTAGTAGTATAGTTGTAGTAGTGTAGTGCATAGTGTATAGTAGTGTGTATAGTGTATAGCATAGTGTATAGTGTAGTAGTATAGTGTACAGTAGTGTATAGTAGTATAGTGTATTGTAGTGTATAGTAGTGTACTGTATAGTTGTGTAGTGTATAGTGTAGTGTGTAGTGTATAGCAGTGTAGTGTATAGTAGTGTAGTGTATATAGTAGTGTATAGTGTAGTGTATAGTGTAGTGTATAGTAGTGTATAGTAGTGTAGTGTATATAGTAGTGTATAGTGTAGTGTATAGTAGTGTAGTGTATAGTAGTGTAGTGTATATAGTAGTGTAGTGTATAGTGTAGTGTATAGTGTAGTGTATAGTAGTGTAGTATATCGTAGTGTAGTGTCTAGTAATATAGTGTAGTGTATAGTAGTGTTTAGTAGTGTACAGTGTAGTGTATAGTGTAATTGATGACATTGGTACATCGGATCAGTTGGGACAGTGTTGGCCGGCTACGTGTCATGTTCATCGATTACAACGAGTTTCAATGCAGCCTCAATGTCACTGATGACAACCGCCTTTGCAGATCGATAGGCACTGCCATGGCACTTGCTTTGCATTGTGTCATTGTAATTCAGTGGCACTGGTGTCCTGGCAGTACAGCAAGTGGGCCCGTGAATCCATGTACGTAATGTGAGTTATTCCTGAATTGATCTTTCGTCGTTTTTCTTTATCCAAATGATTGGTGTTGCAGAATCAAGAAATTTGATTATACTCAGCCTGAGGACTTTGAAGACGACGGTGAGTAGAATGTGAGGTATCTATCAGAGGTGTGGACTCGAGTCATGTGACTTGGACTCGAGTCAGACTCGAGTCATGAATTTGATGACTTCAGACTCGACTTGGACTTGCATAACAATGACTTTGTCCCACCTCTGAGATGTGGACTCGAGTCATGTGACTTGGACTCGAGTCAGACTCGAGTCATGAATTTGATTACTTCAGACTCGACTTGGACTTGCATAACAATGACTTTGTCCCACCTCTGAGATGTGGACTCGAGTCATGTGACTTGGACTCGAGTCAGACTCGAGTCATGAATTTGATTACTTCAGACTCGACTTGGACTTGCATAACAATGACTTTGTCCCACCTCTGAGATGTGGACTCGAGTCATGTGACTTGGACTCGAGTCAGACTCGAGTCATGAATTTGATTACTTCAGACTCGACTTGGACTTGCATAACAATGACTGTCCCACCTCTGGTATCTATACATATGATGGTTATGGGCAGACGACGTGGTGGACAGTAGTGATGGTTATGATTGTAATTATGGTCGTTGACTCGTTGGCTTATTTAAATGATTAGAAGTCATATTTCATTACCAAAGTTAAATCGCATTAGATCCATCCGCAAGGGAGCTGCCGTGGTTAGCGCGGTGGGCTTGCAATCCAGGAAGCCGCTGGTTCAACTCCATTTCCCGGCGTGGCAAGTTTCTTAAATCCCCTCCCCACCTCTCTTCCACCAGCGGTGTCAATGAGTTCACCGCGCTTGGTTGTGTGTGGTCGAGGAGGCGCTTTGCCGCCTCTACCAATGTGTCTGCGCAGCGTGGAGAGTAGGCAATTTCCTCTTTTCAGCTCCCTCTTGTGGAGGCCCTCTGCACCGGTAGTAAAATCCCACCGTAAACTATTGCCAATTCCCGACTTTCATAACCGCCATTTGATTCCGAAAATGGTTATCGGTTTAACAAACCCAGCGATGTACGCGCGTCAATGTGTGTGCGTGTTGCATCGCCACAGACGGTGACTTCTCATCGGCCTCTCTTCCGCCAAGCAAAATGTCTCAAGCGGTGACCAATTCTGACGATGAAAATGGCGACAAGGCAAAGCCTGCAAAGAAGGCCTTGAGCGGAACCAAGAAGTCCCGTCAGTCACGGCCTTGAACACAGCAGCAGGAACAGCAAGAGACGGAAGGTAATACTATACACTACACTGTACACTACTATACACTACACTATACACTACTAGACACTACACTGTACACTACTCTACTATACACTACACTATACACTACTCTACTATACACTACACTATACACTACTCTACTATACACTACACTATACACTACTCTACTATACACTACACTACTATACACTACACTACTATACACTACACTACTATACACTACACTATACACTACTCACTATACACTACACTACTATACACTACACTATACACTACTATACACTACACTACTATACACTACACTACTATACACTACACTATACACTACACTGTACACTACTATACACTACACTATACACTACACTACTATACACTACACTATACACTACTCTACTACACTACACTACTATACACTACACTGTACACTACTATACACTACACTACTACACTACACTATACACTACTCTACTATACACTACACTATACACTACTAGACACTACACTACTATACACTACACTACTATACACTACACTATACACTCCACTGTACACTACTATACACTACACTATACACTACTATACACTACACTGTACACTACTATACACTACACTATACACTACTAGACACTACACTACTATACACTACACTATACACTACACTACTATACACTACACTATACTGCTATACACTACACACTACTACATTACTATTATTGTGCCGTACGTCATGACATGATGTAAATGCATGTCCCTTAGAGGACGCTCACCAGATGGAGTGCATCGCCTCGTCATTGTTTTACAAGTCAGCGTTGTTTGTATTGTTTCTATTGCATCTCATGGATTCGCAGTTGCTTCCGACAGCCACTGCAATGGTAACGAAAGAACAGATTCTTGAGCCGAATTGCAATCCTAAATCATGGCAATTCATGAAACCATCAGGAGGGAAATTCCTTCCATGCCTAGTTTGGATTCACTCCTTCCAGCTGCTCCATCATGTTATGTAGCAACCTCTTATTTATAACATTACTAGCGGTAAGTACCCGGCGTTGCCCGGGCGAAAAGGCAGACACACATGTAGACTTACACACAGACATCGACCTACACACATAGAAACACATCGACTTAGATGCACACACACATATGGTTAAGTGCAGGATGTATCGTTAGCAGGCCAGCCTAAATGTTTGTAGCCGGCGAAGATGTTCTATTAGGGGGGTGCATGTTTGCAAGCGTAGAGAAGGGAGGGAATTACCGTGGCTGAGAAGACCTGGTGCTTCATGCGGAGCGAGAGACCAGGTAGCTTCCACACAGCGTTACGCAGCCGATGAAAAGATAATGGCGCCCGACTAATTTGGAGTGAGACCTCTGCTGTCAAACCGGAGCCGGTCATGAGCACACTGGCCAGGTATGGGAATCTCTCCAACTCTCCACAACTGCCGCATCACCAATTGTGAGTTGTGGGGCTGGATTGTTCGATGGTATAAAATACCCAGGCAGATGGTTAGTTTTTGGTGGGGCTGATGGTGAGGGCCCCACCTCTTAGTGACAAGCTCCAGGTTCAGCAGCAGTGAGCAGCAATCACCAGAGCATCGGCATACATAACATGGTTGAGCAATAGGGAGGCATCCCTTGACCGCACCCGGGCGTCGATCAGCCTCTTATTGTATCTGTACCATATGGTAATTCCACCGGTATAGGTCACTGAAGGCTTCACGAACTACGTGGTCAAAAGATATGTAAAATAATGTGGGAGCCAGAGGACATCCCTGTCACACCCCAAGGTGTAGAGGGAATGGCTCTGACTGACGGCCACGTAGTTGACGTGGGGCCGCTCACCATCATGAAGGTCCTAAGGATCGTGAGCAAAGGGTGAGGGACTCCGAAAGCACGAAGAACAACCCAGAGGCCAGGCCTACTGATGGTATCATAGGCCTTGAGCAGGTCAATAAACCACATACATTCACTCGCACGCACACATGGACCTACAGACACGCAAAGAAATGGACTTTACACTTACTCACAAGGAGCAACGCACACAAAGCGACTAACACACACGCACATGGGCTGAGACGCACACATATATCGACTCACACAAACACATCGACTTACACACATATATGGACTCACCACACACTTGACATACACACGTGGAGTTACACAGACATATCGACGTACACACATACAGGGACTCACACACACACATACACACCGACTCACACACAGACATACGTGGACTGACACACACACATTGACGTAAACACACATTTAAAGTTCAAGTTCATTATTAGGTATAGCCCTGTGAGCCATTCGGCTCTTGAATTGGGTGTACTTACACACACACACACATATGGACTAAGACACACACACATGGACTGACGCACACATACATATGGACTCACACACGCATAGACATCCACTTTAGATACACCCACATGGAGTTACACACACATATATGGACGTACACACATACAGCGACTCAGACACACACACATGGAATCACACACAGACATACGTGCACTAACAACACATTGACATAAACAAAGATCCCCCGTATAGCCTTAACAGACTGTAGGGGCAAGTGCTGTTAATGAGCACCTATGAAGGCCGGAACGGTACATGAGGGGGTAGGTGGCCAGCACCACGCCCGACCGCCTTTGTCTCCCCAGTGGCGATGTTTACACACCGCACCAGGTACTCATTTAAGGCTGAGTCGACCTAGGGGGAGGCCCAGGACCGTTTCAGATAATCGTCACTGGTGTTAGCCGTGAGCGGGAATCGAACCCGGGTCGCCAGTTCATAGCGCAGCGCGCTAACCGCTACACTACCGCTCCCCACACACATGTACTTACACACACATGTACTTACACACACATGTACTTACACACACTGTACTTACACACACATGTATTTACACACATACATAGACTGACACACACATGGATTAACACACACATGTCGACTCACACACGCGCACTGACTTACACACACACATCGAGTGAGACACACACACATGTATGGACTTACACACACATGTGGACTTACACACACACACATATGACTAACACACACATACACATCGACTGACACACATAGACACACGAATACACATACACACTCAGATGGAGCCATGCACACACATCGACTAACACACACACACATGGACTAACACACACACACATGGACTAACACACACACAGCTACTGATACGCACAACAAATGGACTTACACGCACACTTGGACTGACACACACACACAAACACTTTGACGTACACACACACATCGGGCGTTGTCCGTTCGAAAAAGACAGACATGGAGTTAAAGACACGCATGGCTCTACACGCACAAACATATGGACTCAAAGACACACACGTGGACTCATACACACACATCGATGGGCACAACAATCCCCGATGATGGCACAGCTATCAGTATCGCAGTACTACGTATGAGTAAATAGCGTGACGTGAGCGATGGAAACAATAGAGATGCATTTAAGAAATAAGCAGAGATAAGTGTAATGAAAGATAAACAATGAACCAGAGTTGGTATGTGCACACAAAGATATATATATAGTAATATCTGGCAACGTATTTGTTTCATAATATTAAGCAATTAAGCATATTTTTTATCAGCACACAAACATTATTATTGTAATGTTTGTAAACTAATGTGTTTAACAATAGTAAACAATGGACTTGAGTTGTTAGCGTAAGAAGCAAGGAACTCTGTACTTAGCATAGGCGTGTTGAGGCCTTGTGCCATGCTTAGCCCCCGTCCTGGCCTACATTGGCGAGGCGGCGGAGTTGGCACGTTGCCAGGCTAGGGGCTGGGCCGCTACCCCCCCCCCCCCCCCCCAGCATCCCCCGCCCGTGCAAGAATAATGGTATGTAAGCAGTAAAATATTATTATCTACGGAGTCTGTAGTATAAAGTGGACGCATCGTGTTGGGGGGGGGGGGGGCGAAGAGGACATGACACTGTGAAGAAATGTCCGCAGAGTTACGTATGTACGTCTTGCCTGCTGTAAAACGCGTAAAAGGAAATGAGCTCGTGCGAACCGCGCATCACTTGGCAGTGTCTACCCCCCCCCCCCACGCAATTGGCGTCAGTTGGTACGGTCGATGTCGAGCAAATAAGTAAGTAATTAATAATAGAAACCGCACAAATGTGTTAATTAAACAACTTTAAACTTTACGGATGGGGAAACGGAATAGCCTATTCCCACCGCGGGGCTTAGGGCGTGCCGCCTGCCAATTTTATTTCTATGTGAAGCCCACCGTCCAAGAGCCAAATCCCCCGCAAGCGCGCGGAGACTCTTATATATAAGAAGAAAAGAAGATTGCACTGCCCACACCACCTCTGTGCATTGTCGTCGTTTGCAATCGCACTTTGCGCCACTCTGCGCAGACCGTCCCTGGACGACGAGCGTCTCTTTGAGAGGGAGCTCAAGGAGGTCCTTGCCCTCGCTGGTGATCAGACGGAAGTGGCGGCGTCTTCGCGGGAGAGTTCACAGGAAGCCGTGGGCAGTGCCACCGTCAACACGGACGACCCCACCCGGTATGAGACTCTACAGATTTGTGGCTTTCTGTATGTTTGCACGTGTGTGGACATGTATGATGCTCACTGCCAACACCAGTAACGATTATATGAACCAGTCCTGGGCCTCTCCGAGGTCGACTCCAGCCTCAAATGAGTACTTGGTGCAATTCCAGCGTGGTGCTGGCCATCCACCCCCATGTATGCCGTGCCGACCTTCATACGTGCTCGCTCACGGCAGCTGCCACAACAGCCTCTGAATGGCTGTACGGGGAATCTATGTGTTTGTACGGTGGCTAGGAGATGTTTCACTTCCTCGTCTGGTGTACAGAAGGTCGTGCGTTCGATCCCGACCCTGACGCCTGCTGCTGTATATTTGGAGTTTGCGTGTCTCTCCCCGTGGTCACGTGGATTTTTCTTCGGGTCCTCCAGTTTTCCCTCTACATTTAGAATATTTCGCCGCGATACATCTCCACGTGATAATTGCTCACTTTCTTGAGCTACCATTTGTGATAGCCAAGTCGCTTCTGAAGAAGAGACATTTGGCTCAGTGGGCCTTACCTGATGACACAAAGTTGTTTAGTTTTGCATGGCAGTGCCAGGCCACTGAGGATGCTCATGTGTTGCCCTCTGTTCAAACCACACAGCAGTCTCCTGCTGGCTTTTTCCTAAATCGTATCGTATTCTTATTGATTTTTCAAAGTCGAGATAAAATCTTGATTTGAAGCTTCAGTTGACTCTGTAGCACTATCACTACGACTGTATTGTTCCCAAAAAAATTTTTTCAATAGTAATATTTGGCAAACATTCAATACGTGCCATGACCACATTGGAATACTTGCTTTTATTTGGTAAAGTAATTCTGACCGATCAGAAATATGAAACAACAGTGTCCACAATGCAGCGACCACGACGACGACGGGTAATCACATGTTGTCTAAAACACGACAGACAACGAGACGGGCGAGTCCTCGGAGTCCGCTGGGAAGTCCGACAGCGATGACAGCGACCACAAGAAGCCCTTCTGGAAGTTCAAGGTGCCTAGGGTCACCGCCGCCACCGCCAACAGGAGAGGGAGCAAAGCCGCCGTGGCCAGGGGCAGCAGAACAACGGGCGCGGCGCGTGGAGCCGGGGCGGATGTCGGGCCAGATCCTGCCCCTCGGCAATCAGCGAAGCGCCTCCCCCCGCCCGCGTTCAACGAAGCCGGCGTCGCGGATCGTGCCACCGCATCGCCTCTACCCAAGTGGGTTCCTCCAGGTAAGGACAAAGCATCGAAACCACGGCCGGCACAAGCGCACGTGTTTCTAACTCGCACGCCTTTCACGTTTTCCCACGATGAAACCATCCATGGATGTGCCTCACCTCCACTGGGTCTGTCTAGGAAGCTAAGCAGGGATTTGAGCCTGCTAAGTACAATCTTAATTTGGAGCTTTCGTGACTGCAGGAATGACTCTTTGGTTCTTTCGGTAAAGTCACGTATAAAGAGAAAGTAATAAATTAAATACTAGCATACGACGTTTCGATTGCAACACAAGCAATCATCATCAGGAATAAATGAAATAGAAACACAAATCTAGTATACTTAGAAATGGAATGTAATACAACAGAGAGTCGGATAACATAACAGTCTACACCCTACCTGGTTGATTATGTTCTTCCTGAGAATACTACATTTGAGAGAGAGAGATAAAACACAGAACCAGAAACATATAGACAGACATATAAGCAGACAGATATCACAGAGATACATAGAGAGAGGGAACAAACATAGGCACACAGAGAAAGCAACGTCTCTGTATCGAGGCCTTGATGAGTGATGACCACCGTAGCTCTCCGGGTGATGTAGGTGTGAGAGCGCGAGATGGTCTGCACCTGGCAGTGCCGAGTGTTGCTACCTCGCCGTGAGCGACACTCACGGCGGAGTGGGAACACGTCCACTTGCGGGGTCGACGGAGCGAGGATATCCGAGTGTGTGTGCTAGATTCATTGTTGTGCGAGCGTGAGGGATGGCGGCAGCTTCGGAGAGGCCTTCATCTCGCAGTGGATAGAGCATGTCTGAGTGTGTGTATGCGGAATGCTAATGGAGCAGACAAAACTCTTCAAGGAAGCAGAAAAAACTAAAAAAGTTTCAAAAAGAGAATGTTTTTTTCATCGAATTGTGACTCCAAATGACGACGTTCTTCTACTTACTTTGGAGGAGTCAATGGTCACGTGGCAACTAAGTGTGTGTAATCCTCAGAGTAACTTTACAATAATGATGAAAAATCCCACGATGGTTTGCAGTCCTTTGTTTATCCACCTATGAACGAAGGCCCCTCCATGTCACCAGAAATAATGACGACTTAGAAAATCGTTGAGAATGTGAGTTAACGTGTGTTACTGTCGTAGCCTAACCCCCCCCCCCCCTTTAACCACATCAGGTCCGGCCTTGCATCTTGGCCTCTCGAACGAGCCAAGCTGACGCCTCTCCACCCTGACTCAACATGAAATCACCACGGATCACCACAGATCACCACGGACCACCACAGCCCGCCACAGATCACCACAGATCACCATGGACCACCACAGCCCGCCACAGCCACCAGCCACTGACTCTTTCAACATGCCATGACATGTCCCAGTCAGCCACTAAGCCATTCCACTTGCCACGGTCTGCGAGTGATACATTCCAAACTCTGAGCACTACCACGGTTTGCCACTGAACCATGGCCTTGTCTGGGACAAGCACTTACCCATTCAACCGCCAAGGGCTACTACCACTGACAGCCCAAGTGCAACTCAACTTGCCATTACTCAACGTATACAAGACCCGCCATGCCTCAATAGGTGCGGTCTGCTGTAAGCCGACCTGACTTGCCACCGTAGAGATTGCCGCAGCCCGCTGTGAGGTGACTGCTCGCTGCCTGCAGCCACGGCCTAAAGCATGGCTGCTCGACTGACTTGAACCACCGCCGAAGACAACCTCAGCTGCCGTGGCTGAAATCTGAGGCACAGTTTAACAGTGAAAGCCCTTTATTCCAATTCAATAGCACGTTTTTTGTTAGCACATGGATGAAAATCATCTGAATAACTTAGTTTAATGCTTTTCGTTAGAGTCTGTAGAGCAGTTTCGTTCTGCATTTAGTTTATTGTTATATAGCACGAGTGTTTGGTGTAAACTTTAACGCAAGACTGGTTATAATTCTGTATGACTTCACGAGATATTGGCCGGACTAGAAATGTTTTCATCCTGGCCTCACTGCACAACTCTCAACCCATTGTCCTGAAATTTAAAGACGTGGCCCAAAATTCAAACGGCTGTTATCTTTCGATTAAAAGCTTTCGTGACTGCAGGGATTCATCTTCTTGGTTCTTTCGGTAAAGTCACGTAGAATGGAAATAATAAAATAATAAAAATTAAACAATACAATTCTCACGACGTTTTGGCCACAACGCAAGCAGAAGAACAGGTGAAGAACAGGTCTGTCGGAAAGACAGACGCTGTCTTTCCGACAGACCTGTTCTTCTGCTTGCGTTGTGGCCGAAACGTCGTGAGAATTGTATTTTATTATGTTTTATTTTTATTATTTTATGATTTCCCTTCTACGTGACTTTACCGAAAGAACCAAGAAGCTATTAACTTGCGGCTACACACCGATATTGTGTTCCCAGGACGCGCAGCCCAAGTTTGCGTCTGCGAGAGAAGAGCTACAGATTCTCCTCGCATTATACGGCTTCCTGTTTGTGCGATTTTGCGCTGTTTATGGGGCAAGCCGGTTCATACCCAAAATTCGCGAGATGCGGTTTCACTTAAGTCACGTGCGGCTACGCGCTCGGATGTAGGACAAGATTGTGTGTGTGTACTGTCCACGCTACTCGGCAGGCAGCTGTATCCTTGTGCGGTGTCGCTTTGTGTGCCCTTTTTGAAACGCATCTTCTACTAGCGCAGACAGCGAGGGAAACCTGTACATTGCACTTGTTAATTTTGACTTGCATCTAGAAGGGTTTAGGGGGTCTGGATGCAATGTGACTTCGTGCTCCTTTACCAAAAGACATTCCAAACTCTTGCCCTCAGAAATACAATCCAGGTTTTAATGCACACACACACACAAGTAAGATGAGTGCAGTCACAGGTAACGGCAGTGTTTGTTTTAAAGCTTTCGTGACTGCAAGGATTCATATTTTTGGTTCTTTCGGGTAAAGTCACGTAGAAGGGAAATAATAAAAGTAATAAAAATATAAACCATTAAATTCTCACGACCTTTCGACTGCAACACAAGCAATCATCGTCAGGTGTGAAAACCACAGCAAGTAAATTTTAAAAAAATTGTATAATTTTATTTCGATTTAAAGCTTTCGTGACTGCAGGGATTCATCTTCTTGGTTCTTTCGGTAAACTCACGTAGAAGGAAAATAATAAAATAATAAAAATAAAACAAATTATTCTCACGACGTTTCGGCCACAACGCAAGCAGCCATCTTCAGGTGGAGAATTATTTTATGTTTATTTGTATTATTTTCTTTCTACGTGACTTTACCGAAAGAACCAAGAAGATGAATCCCTGCAGTCACGAAAGCTTTAAATCGAAATTTGTCGTTGTTGTTGTTTGGAGTGGAATCCATGGAGCTGCACAAGTCTACGTCATCACCTTCGGCATCGTCTGCATCGTTGTTGGCCAAGCAGCCTGTTGCTGTCCTGACCCTGGCATCGTTGCCTGTGACGGCGACAATAAAACAGAGTGCCTCCTCAATACGACTCGTGTCTCTCTAAAGTTTCGTGTCTCTCTAAACTAATTCAGCATCAAAGGGAGGGGATAGGGGTAGCATTAATAAAGGGAAGGTGTGTTAATAGTATGTAGCTGCTGATGCTGAATTAGTACTATTCACATACCTGCATTTCCCATATCCTCTATGCTTAATACAATGAACAAAGTAATATATAGTATCGTAATTGTATAGTAAATAAATAGCAGTGTGATACACATTAGGGTGGGTAGAATAATACATAGTGTTATATTAAAATGTATAGGTATAGGGTGGTTTATAGCAATACAGTATGTAATTTAATGTTGGGTTTGTCTATGGCAGTAATAGTACGGTGTAGACTCGTGTGATGTAAGAGAATAAAGTTTAGATGGTAGCATATTATATAATTTTTACGACGTAGAATTGTAATGTATAACTTACTGTTAGTACTCAGCTTATTGTAGAGTATAGTAAGTATACTGATGATGCTATGTAGTTTATACTTTAGTTGTTTACGTGGTGGTTTTAGTTACTGCAGCTACATACTATTAACACTCCTTCCCTTGATTAATGCTACCCCTACCCCCTTCCTTTGATGATGAATTAGCACTATTCACATTCCTGCATTTCCCATATCCTCTCCCTTTGATGCTGCTAATCCTGCATAATGCACGGGCATATGTAGCACTAATCACATTCCTGCATTTGCCATAAATATGCTAAATTCATCTTGATATGCAAATTCCTTTGTCAAGACGCCCAGCTTATATACATGCTCCAAGCTCGTGTGCTGTTTCATTCAGACTCTGTCGCCTCGACAGACCTGGTCTTCACTTGAGGACGGCTGCTTGCGTTGTGGCCGAAACGTCGTGAGAATTATTTTATTATGTTTTATTTTTATTATTTTATTATTTCCCTTCTACGTGACTTTACCGAAAGAACCAAGAAGAAGAAGATACGTGGGATCGATTCCCGCATTCTCCAAGCGCAATATTTTTTTAAATCAAATTTTAAATGTTAATTCCCAGCGTTAGTGTCTGTGACATCTTCACATTGGTGAACCAGCCTGGAAGTACACTGACCTCTTGTCGCTCTCGATGTTGCTGTTTTGAAGCCCCTGTTAAGACGTTAGAGATGTGACGAGAAATAAAAAAATATAGAAAAGATATTATCGAGCTTGGCAGGAGTGGAACAGTCAGCCGTGTGCCCCGTGACGTCACAGACCCCACCACGTGACTCGCACGCCCCCCAGGGGACCTGAAACGTCGGCTGAGCCGCAGTGTTGAGTCTACGGCGCAGCGCGCAGTCTTATCAGTTCTACGGAATCCGAGTCGCACTCGCGTCACGTGGTCGCCTATCCGCACTACGTATTATAAACGCGCCCTGCCAATCTCACGAGTTCGCAGCTGCCTGCAGCCTCCTGCCCGAGGTGTCGGCACGCGACGTCGGACCTCCTCCTCCTGCTGCTGCTGCACTCCACACGAGGACATTGTTGAGTGTGTGAGCTCACAACGACGGAGAAAATCACTCAAGACCCCCTCCCCAAGACGTCGACGCAGCGTTGCGCCGGTGAGCCCTGCGGTAAGGCCTAGTCCCTGGGAGTGCCACCGGTTCTCGGCTAGATTGCTCAGCCGGCCGAGGTCGCACCTTGGCCGGCTGGGGCTGGGCTGCTCCCCCCCCCCCCCCCGTGACTGCGAGAGTGAGACTTTAGACAAAGGTGCCCGTGTAGCCTCTAGCAGGCTGTAGGGGCAAGTGCTGTTAGTAGCACCTATACACAGACAAAGGTGCCCGTGTAGCCTCTAGCAGGCTGTAGGGGCAAGTGCTGTTAGTAGCACCTATACACAGACAAAGGTGCCCCGTGTAGCCTCTAGCAGGCTGTAGGGCAAGTGCTGTTAGTAGCTATACACAGACAAAGGTCCCCCGTGTAGGTGATGGGTGGTGATGGTAGTGATGGTGGTGATGGTGGTGGTGATGGTGGTGATGGTTGGTGGTGGTGATGGTGGTAGTGATGGTTGTGATGGTGGTGGTGATGGTGGTGGTGATGGTGGTGATGGTTGGTGATGGTTGTGATGGTAGTGGTGATGGTGGTGGTGATGGTGGTGATGGTTGGTGATGGTTGGTGATGGTTGGTGGTGGTGATGGTGGTGATGGTGGTGATGGTTGGTGGTGGTAGTGGTGATGGTGGTGGTGATGGTGGTGATGGTTGGTGATGGTGGTGATGGTGGTGATGGTTGTGATGGTGGGTGGTGATGGTGGTGATGGTTGGTGATGGTTGGTGGTGGTGTGGTGATGGTGGTGATGGTGGTGATGGTGGTGGTGATGGTTGGTGGTGGTGGTGGTGGTGATGGTGGTGATGGTTGGGGATGGTGTTGATGGTTGGTGATGGTTGTGATGGTGGTGGTGATGGTGGTGATGGTTGTGATGGTTGGTGATGGTGGTGATGGTGGAGATGGTTGGTGATGGTGGTGATGTGATGATGGTGGTGATGATGGTGATGGTTGGTGGTGGTGGTGATGTTGGTGATGGTGGTGGTGGTGATGGTGGTGGTGGTGGTTGGTGGTGGTGGTGATGATACAGGGAGCTGTTCTCGCTGCATCACAACCCTCAACAGCAACAGCAACGACGACAAGAAGCCGCAGCGATCTGCCATGGAGCGAGCCGGCGGCGGTTGGCGGCGGCGGCCGCGGCGGCGTCAGCGGAGGCGGCAGGAGGGCGGAGGACCGGCTCGCACGGCCGTCCGCGGGCCTCGGGGGCCGCTCCAGGCCGTCCGCGGGAGCCCCCCCGCAGAGCGGCGGCGGAGAGCGCCCCGGAGCGCGAGCTGGGGGGGGGGGGGGCGGCGAGGGGGGAGAGGGGCGGAGGGCGCCGGGAGAGCGAGAGCGGTGGACACGGGGCGTCACTCGTGGGACTCGCGAGAGCGGTGGGAGAGGCGGGCGTTTCGACGGCAGACGCACACGCCGAGGGAGAACGCCAGGAACCTAGGAGGAGAGGGGCTGCGCGCACACAGGGGGGGATTGCAGTGGGAGGTTCGGGGGAGCGCGGGGGGGAGGGGGGGGGAGAAGGGAGGGGGGGGGGAGGGAGGGCTCGGGGTGGTGGAGCCGGGTCACGGAGAGGCTGCGGCGGGTCACGAGGGGCGTAGGTGACGTGGGGCTGGCGAGTCCCTTCGGAAGCGGAGGGCGCGGGAGAGCGGGGACGGCCAGAGGGGGGGCTCGGCCCCCCGGGGGGCCCCCCTCAGCATGAGTCTCGTTTGGCGACTGCCTCGCGACGACGACGGGAGGTTGGTGGCCGTGAGAGCCGCAAGTTCCCCGTTCCCACGGCGGGTTCCCGAACTGTAGAGAGGAGGGGACGTCGTCAGCGGCCCGTTGATTATGACACTGGTCATAAACGCACTATCCTAAAAATACAGCACCGTATTGTAACACTAAAGCAGTCACTGACTCGCAACAACTTGCAATCATAAGTGACAGAGTTAATTTCGGGTAAAATCAATGAAAATGGGGAATGCCGATAGCATCAAAATGAGATGTCTAAAACAGCTGCAAAAGTCCAGGCCAGCATTTTTTTTTTGTGTTGACCAGTGTCATCAATGCGTTATCCGCCCGAGTGTTGCCCTATCGCCAATGTGTTTATCTATATTTTGTTGACCAGTGTTATTGGTTGTTTATTGCTGTCGGTGATTTTCGTGTTCACGTTTAAGAGATTAAACGTCCCTTCAATAGCATGACAGTGACACGGGTGTCCTCCTACGCGTGTGTGCGTTGTGTTTACTAAACGCAATAGACAGGAACACATTACGTCAAGCTACATTTCGATTTAAAGCTTTCGTGACTGCAGGGATTCATATTCTTGGTTCTTTCGGTAAACTCACGTAGAAGGGAAACAATTATTTTATTCCATGGGAACCTCATTTGCCAGTAAAAATATGATAATTGTTTTTTCCCTTCTATCTGGCAACAAAACTGACACCTTTTTACGAGGAGTCATTTTTGCATAGACCACAATACCTGCAGTCATAATACAAACAAAAGAACATAACTCTGATAATGTGCACTGTCCTTGAAGTTGATTGGTCCACACCCGAGACAGCTTTCCATAGAGCCTAGTCTCACATGGGTTGGACCAGATGACGCCAAAAGGCGCAATACGACGCCGATCGTGGAGGAGGAGGCAGTGTCTCCGGGGACGCAGGCAACGAGGGCGCGCGCCAAAGACACAAAGACAAAGATCACCCGTGTAGCCTGCACAGGCTGTTGGGGCAAGTGCTGTTAGCGAGCACCTATAAGGCCGAACGGTGGAGGAGGGGGTGGGAGGCCAGCACCACGCCCGGCCGCCTTTATCTCCCCAGTGGCGATGTTTACACACCGCACCAGGTACTCATTTGAGGCTGAGTCGACCCGGGGAGGCGCAGTGCCGGTTCAGATAATCGTCGCTGGTTTTGGCCGTGAGCGGAATATAACTCGGGGATCCGGGTTCGTAGTGCAGCGCGCTAACCGCTGCACCACCACTCCTCGCCACACTGACACACACACTGACAGCCTGACACACACACTGACACACAGTTTTTAGGACAAAATATATTTAATTACCAATTGCTTAATGGTGCAATGCAATCATCTGACCCATAGGTGGCAGCCATCTCAAGCCAGAGGACGAGAGGACTCTAGCCGCCACGCATATAAAGGATTTATAGTGAAAAACTTTGTTTTTACGGGTTATACTTGTTTTTTAGTTGAAGCGTAAATTATAGGAGGCGGCTATTTTATCTCGCTCCGTGTCTCGTTCCGTCATTATTGCCGATATCAACCGCGTGGCCGGCACGGACGAGGAACGCGCGCAGTGCGATCCGCGTTGCGCGAGAGATGCCGACGAGAATTGGCAGCAGACAGAACTCCGATTTGCCACGGCGTCGTCCGGGTTCTATTTATTCGTTGCACCTTCGTTCGTTCTTCATCAAAATCACACTTTTGTGCGTGCAGAACGGGCGCCGCTTAAACCGAGAAGGGGCATTCAAGGGCACGTGGGAGTTGGCGTCTCTGTCACGTGGTACGCGTCACTCGGTGTCTGCAACGTGACGAGTTTCTTCCGCTGCTGGAACTTCCCTTGGCTCGCCCGTCCAAGCTTCAATCTGACGTCGGGACGTTTCCAACAACAACAACAACACAAACACTCGGCGAGTCGGCGAGGGAGACGATGAAGGCGAGTTTACAAAGCGCCGCTCACCCTCATCCATCAGTCACCTGTGTGAGTGCTAGGTGTGTGTGAGTGTTAGGTGTGTTGTGAGTGTTAGGTGGTGTGTGAGTGTTAGGTGTGTGTGAGTGTTAGGTGTGTGTGAGTGTTAGGTGTGTGTGTTAGGTGTGTGTGAGTGTTAGGTGTGTGTGTGAGTATTAGGTGTGTGTGAGTGTTAGGTGTGTGTAGGAGTGTGTGTGTGTGAGTGTTAGGTGTGTGTGAGTGTTAGGTGTGTGTAGGAGTCTGTGTGTGTGTGAGTGTTAGGTGTGTGTGAGTGTTACGTGTGTGTGAGTGTTAGGTGTGTGTGAGTGTTAGGTGTGTGTGTTAGGTGTGTGTGAGTGTTAGGTGTGTGTAGGAGTCTGTGTGTGTGTGAGTGTTAGGTGTCTGTGAGTGTTAGGTGTGTGTGTTAGGTGTGTGTGAGTGTTAGGTGTGTGTGAGTGTTAGGTGTGTGTGTTAGGTGTGTGTGAGTGTTAGGTGTGTGTTAGGTGTGTGTGAGTGTTAGGTGTGTGTGAGTGTTAGGTGTGTGTGAGTGTTAGGTGTGTGTGAGTGTTAGGTGTGTGTTAGGTGTGTGTGAGTGTTAGGTGTGAGTGTTAGGGTGTATGAGTGTTAGGTGTGTGTGTGAGTGTTAGGTGTGTGTGAGTGTGTGTGTTAGGTGTGTGTGTTAGGTGTGTGTGTGAGTGTTAGGTGTGTGTGAGTGTTAGGTGTGTGTGTGTGAGTGTTAGGTGTGTGAGTGTTAGGTGTGTGTGAGTGTTAGGTGTGTGTGTGTGTGTGTTAGGTGTGTGTGTGTGTGAGTGTTAGGTGTGTGAGTGTTAGGTGTGAGTGAGTGTTAGGTGTGTGTGAGTGTTAGGTGTGTGTGTGTGTTAGGTGTGTGTGTTAGGTGTGTGTGAGTGTTAGGTGTGTGTGAGTGTTAGGTGTGTGTGAGTGTTAGGTGTGTGTGAGTGTTAGGTGTGTGTTAGTGTGTGTGAGTGTTAGGTGTGTGAGTGTTAGGGGTGTATGAGTGTTAGGTGTGTGTGTGAGTGTTAGGTGTGTGTGAGTGTGTGTGTTAGGTGTGGGTGTTAGGTGTGTGTGTGAGTGTTAGGTGTGTGTGAGTGTTAGGTGTGTGTGTGTGAGTGTTAGGTGTGTGAGTGTTAGGTGTGTGTGAGTGTTAGGTGTGTGTGTGTGTGTGTTAGGTGTGTGTGTGTGTGAGTGTTAGGTGTGTGAGTGTTAGGTGTGAGTGAGTGTTAGGTGTGTGTGAGTGTTAGGTGTGTGTGTGTGTTAGGTGTGTGTGAGTGTTAGGTGTGTGTGAGTGTTAGGTGTGTGTGAGTGTTAGGTGTGTGTGTGTAGGTGTGTGTGTGAGTGTTAGGTGTGTGTGAGTGTTAGGTGTGTGTGAGTGTTAGGTGTGTGTGTTAGGTGTGTGTGAGTGTTAGGTGTGTGTGAGTGTTAGGTGTGTGTGAGTGTTAGGTGTGTGTGAGTGTTAGGTGTGTGTGTGTGTTAGGTGTGTGTGAGTGTTAGGTGTGTGTGTGTGTTAGGTGGGTGTGAGTGTTAGGTGTGAGTGTTAGGTGTGTGTGAGGTGTGTGTGAGTGTTAGGTGTGTGTGAGTGTTAGGTGTGTGTGAGTGTTAGGTGTGAGTGAGTGTTAGGTGTGTGTGTGTGTTAGGTGTGTGTGAGTGTTAGGTGTGTGTGAGTGTTAGGTGTGAGTGAGTGTTAGGTGTGAGTGTTAGGTGTGTGTGAGTGTTAGGTGTGTGAGTGTTAGGTGTGTGTGAGTGTTAGGTGTGTGTGAGTGTTATGTGTGAGTGTTAGGTGTGTGTGAGTGTTAGGTGTGTGTGAGTGTTAGGTGTGTGTGTGTGTGTGAGTGTTAGGTGTGTGTGAGTGTTAGGTGTGTGTGAGTGTTAGGTGTGTGTGAGTGTGTAGGTGTGTGTGAGTGTTAGGTGTGTGTGAGTGTTAGGTGTGTGTGAGTGTTAGGTGTGTGTGAGTGTTAGGTGTGTGTAGGAGTCTGTGTGTGTGTGAGTGTTAGGTGTGTGTGAGTGTTAGGTGTGTGTAGGAGTCTGTGTGTGTGTGAGTCTTAGGTGTGTGTGTTAGGTGTGTGTAGGAGTCTGTGTGTGAGTGTTAGGTGTGTGTGAGTGTTAGGTGTGTGTGAGTGTTAGGTGTGTGTGAGTGTTAGGTGTGCGTGAGTGTTAGGTGTGTGTGAGTGAGTGTTAGGTGTGTGTAGGAGTCTGTGTGTGTGTGTTAGGTGTGTGTGAGTGTTAGGTGTGTGTGAGTGTTAGGTGTGTGTGAGTGTTAGGTGTGTGTAGGTGTGTGAGTGTGTAGGTGTGTGTGTGTGTAGGTGTGTGTTTAGGTGTGTGTGTGAGTGTTAGGTGCTTTGTTGTTTGCGATCCAGAACAGAACATCCCGGTTGACACATATGGAGGCATCATTACCACACGGCGATTCGCTCAGCTACCCCCGACGCAAACATCTGCGCTCAATCCACCACAGCGTCAAAGTGATACTCGCCTGTGCTCCGTCAATATCAACCCGTGTACGAAGGCAAATAAAATATTTCTATCGCGCCACGTTGGATTAAAAAACACACCGTCAGAAAAGATCGTGTTAACGGTTCAAAGAGAGTTTTTTTTATTGTCAAAACTTGTTTAAACAAATCAATACTGTAGCTATTCCAGGGAATTGCACATTCGAATTGAACGTTCTCATGCGCTGTATGCACCTGGTACCAGTTTACATGAAAGGCAGTGATTGCTACAAAATATAAAGCACATTGCAAAACGTACAGGTGGTTTTGGGCTCCGTATGCAACTCAAACATTGGATATATTTTTTCCGAGTGGTTTATCCAGAAAAACAATTCCTCAAATTGTACTTTAAAGGTTTTTGGCTTTTAATCAAAGCTCAATAATATCAACAGCCCTTGTTCAATCCACTCCAAGATGCAGGCAGTGACCAGACGGGTACTTCACCAGTGGTCAGCGCCCAAACAATCAGCAGTTCGGATGTCACCCTCAAACTCGGGTTTCTGAATCCACAGCACAATCACGTTCCTTCACAGTGGCCAGCTAGGAACTTGGTTGGGCAGAAAGCTCGCGGTCACGTGACGCACTTCAACCAATCGGGGAGCGTGCTACGCGGTGGGAGGGGCTATGCACGACAGACAAATAATCCCTGGTGGGCGGTGGGGAACTGTTGTTCCTACCTGTAACAAAAAATTAACCCGTAAAAACAAAGTTTTTCACTATAAATCCTTTATATGCGTGGCGGCTAGAGTCCTCTCGTCCTCTGGCTTGAGATGGCTGCCACCTATGGGTCAGATGATTGCCTGCCACCATTAAGCAATTGGTAATTAAATATAAAATAAAAAATTCCCTAAACAGTGTAAAATTTTGGAACAAAATGTTTTCACGAAAATAAATTGTCACGCACAACGAGTCTGTGTGCAAAATGTCAGCTTGATTGGATGACGGGAAGTGGGTTAAAAAACGACCGAAAGATTTGCACGGTCCTAAGCAAGCAAGCAAGGAAATAGTAATACTTTTTTTTTATAAATTAATTCTCACGACGTTTCGGCCACAACGCAAGCAGCCGTCCTCAGGTGGAGAACAGGTCTGTCGACCGTGACTTTACTGAAAGAACCAAGAAGATGAATCCCTGCAGTCACGAAAGCTTTCAATCAAAAGACACCAGCTTATTTACCCCAAGGGCTTTTCATACAAAGTGCATCCCACGGCCCACACAACCTCCCACCATCATCCATCTATCGCTACCCCCCTCCTCTCCTCACTCCAGCCCCTCTTCTTCTTCGATGTCAGAGCATGAAGAGAATTTTGGCATCTTGCTCCTGGGCACCTCCAGGCTGCTACTGCCTCCCCAGCTGCCAGCACGAGGAAGGGCAACGGCTTGGCGAGCGTACGCTCGCAAATTGTATTTGGCAATGCTGCTTTTGCGATACCGATTGCCGACAGAGGACAGATTCCTGCCAGAGGGCCGCAGCGCTGGGAACACTTTGGCAAGGATGCCGTCCTTGGTGTCGATGCCGTCATCGTCGTCGTCCTCGGAGCTGAGGTGGACTGTCTCTTCACTGGACGAGCGCTGCAGTGTCGTCTCGCTGGAGATCGTGGTGGACACGCCATGCTCTTCGATTCCACTCAATAGCAGTCGCTTTTTGGCTTCTGGGACTCCCAGTTCATCCAAGTCCTAGAATCCAGCGAAACACAGAAAATATGCACACACACCAAATTTTGTTCAGCGATCCAACATTGATAATTGGTTTTTTACCCTTCTATCTGGCAACAAAACTGACACCTTTTTACAAGGAGTCATGTTTGTATAGACCACAATACCTTGCAGTCATAATACAATACAAACAAAAGACATAACTCTGATAATGTGCACTGTCCCTGAAGTTGATTGGTCCACACCCGAGACAAGTATTGTGGTCTATACAAACATGACTCCTTGTAAAAAGGTGTCAGTTTTGTTGCCAGATAGAAGGGTAAAAAAACAATTATGATATTTTTACTGGCAAATGAGGTTCCCATAGTGTACGATACAACATTCTTCAAATTTCTGACGACGTGTATTCCTCAGAGTAATTAATGTACAAAATCAGTCGGTATTACCGGTAGGAACCACCTGGTTCCACCAGCCCACAGGGGATTATTGTGTCTGTCCGTCGTGCATCCAAAAATGGGAGGGGTGGGACTGGGTGGGGAGGGGCTGGGTGGGGAGGGGCTGGGTGGGGAGGGTGGGGTGGGGCTGGGTGGGGAGGGGCTGGTCACCCCGTGGTGCCCTTATAAAACTCAACGTTTCACCTACTCACGCCGGCTTGTGCCCGCCCTCACAGTTGGCCATTGACCGAGCAACCCAACGTTCCTACCCGCTCCCTCCGCAGGAGGAATGTGTTTGTTTTGTACCCACTACTGGATCAGGACTCCTCAGCCTCCTCACTCGAGCTATGTGACGATCCATCTATCAACGACACACGAACTAATCTTCTCACAACTCGAATCTCTGTGGTGGTCATCCTCTTGGTGATGTGTGCTCTACTTTGGATGCCACTCCAATGCAGTCCAGTGATGTGCCCTTGCCCAAGCCCATCTACTTTTTGCAGTTGTCAATGTTTCTTATTTGCATGTTTCGGTATCCACGTGTAATGGGTTCCGGAGACACTTGTAGAGGTAACTTCTTTATTACAATACAACACTCCAACACTCCTGATACTCTGTTACAGCGGGACGAGGGGGTACAGGGTCCTACGCTGGCTGGCTGGCGGGTCTTGACCTGCGACTGGCCCCGATCATCCAGGGAGCTGCCCTTTTATGCCTCGTGCCCAACGAGGGGTGGGGTTGTGTGTGCCCCCAGGTATCCCACAGAGCACACACAGCCCCCCCGTTGGTGGCGCCAAGGGGCTTAAGTGTCTGGGGTGCCTGGGATCCTAGCGCCTGGCGCCAAGGGGCTTAAGCGTCTGGGGTGCCTGGGATCCTAGCGCCTGGCGCCAAGGGGCTTAACTGTCTGGGGTGCCTGGGATCCTAGCGCCTGGCGCCAAGGGGCTTAAGCGTCTGGGGTGCCTGGGATCCTAGCGCCTGGCGCCAAGGGGCTTAAGTGTCTGGGGTGCCTGGGATCCTAGCGCCTGCCGCCAAGGGGCTTAAGTGTCTGGGGTGCCTGGGATCCTAGCGCCTGCCGCCAAGGGGCTTAAGTGTCTGGGGTGCCTGGGATCCGAGCGCCTGGCGCCAAGGGGCTTAAGTGTCTGGGGTGCCTGGGATCCTAGCGCCTGGCGCCAAGGGGCTTAACTGTCTGGGGTGCCTGGGATCCTAGCGCCTGGCGCCAAGGGGCTTAAGCGTCTGGGGTGCCTGGGATCCTAGCGCCTGGCGCCAAGGGGCTTAAGTGTCTGGGGTGCCTGGGATCCGAGCGCCTGCCGCCAAGGGGCTTAAGTGTCTGGGGTGCCTGGGATCCTAGCGCCTGCCGCCAAGGGGCTTAAGTGTCTGGGGTGCCTGGGATCCGAGCGCCTGGCACCAAGGGGCTTAAGTGTCTGGGGTGCCTGGGATCCTAGCGCCTGCCGCCGAGGGCTTCTCTGCCTAGGGTCCCAGAGCCCCCTCTTGAGGCACTACAAACGCATTAACTCTTTACAAGTTTAATTCCAACCTTCCATCTTCTCCATGCTTCTTTGTGCATTTTTTATGTTGCAGAAAAACTTAAAAATAAATCCCAATCCTGTATTCGTTAAAAAAACACGCGTAGTTTGCATGGAAGCGTCCGTAGGAACTTGCCTGCAGAGTGACGTCCATCAGCTGTTGGACACTCGACAATCCACGCGAAGTGAAATTCTCCAAAAACTCCAAGCAGTCTATTTGTTTCAGGAAGCTTGAGACACAAAAAAACAACAACACACAAGGCTCCAAAATGTTAATACCAAATACAAGAAGCACGAAAAAGTACTTTTTGCTTCTTTTTATTTGAATTTTTGACTGCTTGTGTTGTGGTTATTGCAAACATGATGCCTTGTATAAAGGTGTCAGTTGTTGTACCAGTTGAAAGGGTAAAAACCTATCACTATATTTTGCCACTGGTAAAGGAAATGTCTCAAGGTGTATGATGCCTTGTATAAAGGTGTCAGTTTTGTACCAGTTTAAAAGGGTAAAAACCTACTACTATATTTTGCCACTGCTAAAAGAGATGTCTCAGAGTAGAAAAGGTTATTTCAGCAAAGAATCCCTTTCATTTATTTGTAATTTTTTTCAGAGCGTGAATGATGACGATCTTCTTGGTTCTTTCGGTAAAGTCACGTAGAAGGAAAGCAACATTATTATATTATTTTATTATTTTATTATGTTTTATTTTTATTATTTTATTATGTTTTATTTTTATTATTCTATTACTTCCCTTCTACGTGGTGACTTTACCGAAAGAACCAAGAAGATGAATCCCTGCAGTCACAAAAGCTTTAAATCGAAAAATGACGACGATGTTTAAAGGTGGCGACGATGATGCACCTAAAGGGCACTTACTTGTAAAGAGCGTTGCCAGGCTTGCCGCTGTCCGGCAGGGTTCCAAGCCGGGCCCGTGGGTTGTCTCCGTCCGGTGGCCGTGGGGGACCATTGGATCCATTTGCTTCACCCGTCACAACATTCTGTGCAACGCCTGCAACCAGTGGATGAGCATTCGCAATAAAAACATTTACACCTCAACACATATACGAGTAATATTGAATTCATCCTCTTGGTTCTTTCGGTAAAGTCATCACGTAGAAGGGAAGTAATAAAATAATAAAACATCATAAAATAATTCTCACGACGTTTCGGCCACAACGCAAGCAGCCGTCCTCAGGTGGAGAACAGAGCTGTCGGGAAGACAGCGTCTGACAGACCTGTTCTTCACCTGAGGACGGCTGCTTGCGTTGTGGCCGAAACGTCGTGAGAATTGTATTTTATCGTGTTTTATTTTTATTCTTTTATTACTTCCCTTCTACGTGGCGACTTTACCGAAAGAACCAAGAAGACTGCGTATCACTTTGTGGCAAATTGTGTCACGTCTTTCAATTCTACCGCATGCCGCCACGTTCCGTGCAGAGAAATGTGCTGTGCCGAGCAGGGAGAGCTTGCGTCACCTGGTGAGGAACCTTCGCCGGCACTGGAGGGTCCCTGGCTGCCGGCCAAGACTTCCTGTGAACACTCGCTGCCGTGTCGGCTGAGGTTGAACGGCCTGCCACGCAATTCCGTCACGTATCTGGGAGGGAGAAAAAACCCAAAAAATTAACCCTCTTGATGTGCAAATTATTTTGTCAAGGCGCCCTTTCCCCCCCTTCCAACCCAGCGTATATACATGCTCCAAGCACGTGTGCTGTTTCATTCAGACGCTGTCTTTCCGACAGACCTGGTTTTCACCTGAGGACGGCTGCTTGCGTTGTGGCCGAAACGTCGTGAGAATTATTTTATTATTTTTATCATTTTATTACTTCCCTTCTGTTGCTACCATTTAATTACAGCAGCAATCGGGAACTTCTCTCGCAAGAGCAACGATTGTCTATTTCGTGTTCACGTACTGTTGTTGCTGCAGGTTGCGCAACACATTGGCATCCGTGGGCAGCGTTCGGATCAGCTCCAGGTTTTCCTTGATTTTCTTTAATATTTCAAAATGTTCTCTCCCATGCACCTACATACATACAGACCGCAGAGCAAATTCTTTAAAACATCAAATGCTTATTGTGACATGTGATTGCGAGGAATTTAAACGAAAGCAGGTAACTTACCAGGAGGCGAAATATGTCTTCTTGGTCGGATGGCCAATTGCTGCCGCAGTTGCTTGAAGTCATCAGCATGTCGTGCACCACTTTCACGCAGCCTGAGGATTTGGTTAAGTGGCAAAAAGCGGACAGGTAAGGCGAGTACACGCAGGGACAATTTCTTTCAGAATAATACATTGAAATGACGTCATCATGGGACCTCCTTTGCCAGTAGCAAAATAGACTAATAGGGTTTTTCACCTTTTTTTTTTCTGGCAACAAAACTGACACCTTTTGCAAGGAATCATGCTTACATTAACCACAATACTTGGCGTCATCTGGTCGAACACCATATGAGACGAGGCTCTAAAGAAAGCTGTCTCTGGTGTGGACCAATCAGTTTCAAAGACAATGCATACATTATCAGAGTTGTGTTTTTTGTTTGCATTTGACTGCAAGTATAGTGGTTAATGTAAGCATGATTCCTTGCAAAAGGTGTCAGTTTTGTTGCCACAAAAAAGGGGAAAACCCCTATTAGTGAAATTATATAATTTACAAAAACCTCAAATGTGTCTTAATAGCTAGACAGCAGCATGCGTGTGTGAACAAGGGGCAGTCAAAGTGATCACCTTGGGAGCTTGAATCAGAAGCCGCCTCTCCACTCGCTCGCTGACTGCTGCCAGAAGACACCTTAGGCACTTGTGGGGTGTGCTTAACTGGCTGAGCCTGTGGAGACTGACACGTCTGGGTTGCTGCCTCTGCCAAGGCAGGAGGATACTGCTGCACAGACTGAGCTGCATTCTGCGTGGTGCGTGAAGGAGCCTTCCGATTGTTTGGAGACTGCTGCTGCTGCTGTTGCAGCTCCTCATCGTCCTGATGCATGCACTGCTCGTCCATTTTGATATCTTCGAGATTTGAAGCTTTCGCGACTGCAAGGATTCATACTCGGTAAAGTCACGTAGGTAAAAAATGAAATTAAAATAAAAGAATAAAAATCACAAATCCTGCATAATGCCCGGGCATAATTAGTATTAATCACATACCTGCATTTCCCACATGCCCTCCCTTTGATGCTGCTAATCCTGCATAATGCACGGGCATGAGTAGTACTAATCACATTCCTGCATTTCCCATAAATATGCTAAATTCCTCTTGATATGCAAATTCTTTTGTCGAAGCGCCCTTTCCCCCCCTTCCAACCCAGCTTATATATATGCTCCAAGCTCGTGTGCTGTTTCATTCAGACGCTGTCTCCCCGACAGACCTGGTTTTCACCTGAGGACGGCTGCTTGCGTTGTGGCCGAAACGTCGTGAGAATTATTTTATTATGTTTTATTTTTATTATTTTATTACTTCCCTTCTACGTGACGACTTTACCGAAAGAACCAAGAAGAAGAGAAAAATCACAACGTTTCGGAAGCAACACAAGCTTCCGTCTTCAGGTGATACAGATATTTTTCTGTGACAGTTTCACCTGAAGACGGAAGCTTGTGTTGCTTCCGAAACGTCGTGATTTTTATTATTTTATTTAAATTAATTTTTATTTCATTCTTCACCTACATTTTTACATCTCTCCCCGGCGAAGCACACACTCGGGTCTCACAGCAGAATCGGCCCAGTACCTGGCCACTAAAACAAATGGCTCAGAAAACAAATGCATGAAAACAATTTTTTTTATGGGCAGCCATTGTAAGGCATGTCTTTACTTAACCAGCCAAAAGAGAATTTCAAGAAATTACAGGAAAAGATAAAATAGTTTAAAAACATTACAATGTCTCTTCAACCACGACTATAGAGACATGGTAATCGCAATCATTGTACACTTAGACATTTTCAATGTTCAGCCCTATAAAACTGGCAGCAGACATTGTATGTAGCTAGGGTTCTCAAGTTTCGTACATAACAGGATAAATTCCACACCCTCGAAATGGCATTGCTGTTGCATTAGCATCTGTGCCGCCCATTCACTAGAATGACCAGTTGCATTGTAGCTAGGCAAATACAACTCTCACAGCAACTGTCATCATCAGAGCCATTGGCGATCCGATTAAAATTCTCACGGCGTTTCGCCTGCAACACAAGCAATCATCATCAGGTGTGAAATCCACAGCAAGAAAATTTGAAAAAAATTAACCCGTAAAAACAAAGTTTTTCACTATAAATCCTTTATATGCGTGGCATCGGTTTTATTTTATTATTCATTTCTGTTTTTCTTGAGTAAGAGTTTCATTTTTATCACATTGGTATTTTAAATTAAATATGAAAAAAAAAATTTCCTAAAAAGTGCAAAATTTTGGAAAAAAATTTTCACGAAAATTAATTGTCTCGCACAACGATTCTGTGTGCAAAATGTCAGCTCGATTGGATCACGGGAACTGGGTTAAAAAACGACCGAAGATTTGCACGGTCCTAAGCAAGCAAGCAAGTGAACTTAATATAAAGGATTTAAAAATACAACTCTCACAGCAAGTGTCATCATCAGAGCCATTAGCGATCCGATTACATTTTCCAAAACAAGTCGTTGATTACAAGGGTAGTTAATCGGGCGAAACAGCGATTTGGTAACCTGTACGATACTTTCGCAAAATATAAAGATTACAGAATAACGTTATTCTAAAACAATATTTATTTAAAAAAACTCCCTTGGGGGAAACTGTGCGAGACCCCAAGACTTTGCCCAACAGTTGGCCGACAGAGTTGTAAACGGATAAATAAACGAGCCCGTAAGAGAAACCAAATACTGTGATCACATTTAATGTTACATTTTTTCCCACGCAAATGAGTGCACAAGAACCTGAAACCTTCAGAGCAGGTTAAGGGCCGTTCGCACAGCCCAGCTGGAAAATTAGCTTTGGGATTAAATGGAAGTTCCAAAGTTAATTAGCTTCCGGTGTGGCGAGCCTAATTAACCTATCACAAACATACAATTAATTAATCGGCTATCCAGTGAATACTTGTCTTGTTAATTAATTTATAAAACCGCACGTGTATTTAGTTTTTAAATCCTTTATATTAAGTTCACTTGCTTGCTTGCTTACGACCGTGCAAATCTTTCGGTCGTTTTTCAACCCACTTCCCGTCATCCAATCGAGCTGACATTTTGCACACAGACTCGTTGTACGTGACAATTTATTTTCGTAAAAAATTTTTGCAAAATTTTACACTGTTTAGGGAAAAAATAATTTTCACTAACACAATCGTATATTTTTCCTAAACAGAAAATTATTCAAGAAAACAACAAAAATGTACAATATAAACAATCATACAAAAACTGAAAACCTTTCCTTATATTTAATTTAAAATAGCAATGTGATAAAAATGAAACTCTTACTCAAGAAAAACAGAAATGAATAATAAAATAAAAGCGATGCCACGCATATAAAGGATTTATAGTGAAAAACTTTGTTTTTACGGGTTAATTTTTTGTATCTCCAATCTGCTCACTCTCACACCAATTATAACGAGGGTGCAACATTTATGTTTAAAAAGCAATCGCAGATTACTTTACCCTTAATTAAATGAGCAAAAGGCAAACATCTATGAATCATCGTGGCCACTCACTCTTAGCTAAATTAAAGACAATCTCCAACGATACTAAGAGGTTCATCTTCTTGGTTCTTTCGGTAAAGTCACGTAGAAGGGAAGTAATAAAATAATAAAAATAAAATATTATATTATTTTATTATGTTTTATTTTATTACTTCCCTTCTACGTGATGACTTTACCGAAAGAACCAAGAAGATGAATCCATGCAGTCACGAAAGCTTTAAATCGAGATATTAAGAGGTCTTTAACATTCCAATTCAATCTAGGATTGTCTTGATAATTGTTTTTTTACCCTTCTATCTGGCAACAAAACTGACACCTTTTTACAAGGAGTCATCTTTGCATAGACCACAATACCTGCGGTCATAATACAAACAAAAAACACAACTCTGATAATGTGCATTGTCCTTAAATTAAACACAATTGCATTTAAAAAAAATTCAAATAAAACCCGAGTCAACTCACGTCACACACGCAATTTGTAATTGAATGAGCACGTTGCTTAATTAATTGGCCTCAGGTCAACACCTCAGGGTCATTAACAGCTGACCTAATTAACGACGTCTTAATTGGCCCGCTACTAATTAACAGCTGACCTCATCAACGACTCAATTTGGCGGGATTATTTCAACGAGAGATTATTAAATATCTTAGTTAGCGCATTTAACTTTAACAAGCACGGGTTTATTATCATCATCATTATATTCCTGCGCATTAACTTTTATTTGTCCAGATTTTTTGTTTACTAATCTTGGAACTTACAACTCACCCTCACCACTCACCCTCACCACTCAGCACTCTCTCACCACTCACCCTCACCACTCACCCTCACCAATCACCCTCACCAATCACCCTCACCAATCACCCTCACCAATCACCCTCACCACTAACCACTCTCTCACCACTCACCACTCAGCACTCACCACTCAGCACTCACCCTCACCACTCAGCACTCTCTCACCACTCACCACTAACCACTCTCTCACCACTAACCCTCACCACTCACCCTCACCACTCACCCTCACCACTCACCCTCACTACTAACCACTCTCTCACCACTAACCTTTACCACTCACCCTCACCAATCACGCTCACCACTCACCACTCACCCTCACCACTAACCACTCACCCTCACAACTCACCCTCACAACAACCGCTCACCACTCACCACTAACCCTCACCACTCACCACCCACCCTCACAACAACCGCTCACCACTCACCCTCACCCCTCACCACTCACCCTCACCGCTCCAATCGTCGCAGATGCAATTATTCCTTTAAAACAAGAGTGCTGGTGGTGGAGGGAGGTAGGGGAGGACCACCCACTCACCTTCAGATACTTTCCCCGCAACTTCACGGCAGCGGGGCTCGCAATGCTCACAACAGGTCGCTGCTGTCGGCAGGCAACGCAGCAGCAGCTGTAGTAGCAGCAGCAGCAGCAGCAGCAGCAACAGCAGCAGCAGCAGCAGCAACAGCAGCAGCAGCAGCAACAGCAGCAGCAGCAACAGCAGCAGCAGCAGCAGCAACAGCTGTAGCTACAGCAGCAGCTGCTACAGCGTCTCGGCCTCGACTTGTGTAGCCCCTCCCCCTCTCGAGTCACATGACGTCATCCGTCCCTACGCGGACGCGCTCATTGGCTACAGGATGCGCGTGCGTGACGTCATCACCCAGTGGGGCGTTCGCCGATTGGCTTACGTGGCAATGGAGGGGTAGGGGGGGGATTTTGTTGTGTGGTGACGTCACCCCCACGGCGGACCAATCGGGAGAGCGGAAAATTCTCGAGGGGGCGTGGCCTCCACGGAGGAGGACCAATGAGACGCGCGTATCGATTTTCTCTGCACGTGACTTAGGGTCAGAGGTCACGTGGTGTTAATGGCGATGTCGAAACTCTGCACACGTGACCTCCTCCTCCTCTTCCTCCACCTCGCCACGTGCAGCCACGGTGAGTGGTGGTGCAGTGGTTAGCGCACTGTGTGTGTGTGGGGAGTGGTGGTGCAGTGGTTAGCGCACTGTGTGTGTGTGGGGAGTGGTGGTGCAGTGGTTAGCGCACTGTGTGTGTGTGGGGAGTGGTGGTGCAGTGGTTAGCGCACTGTGAGTGGGGAGTGGTGGTGCAGTGGTTAGCGCACTGTGTGTGTGTGGGGAGTGGTGGTGCAGTGGTTAGCGCACTGTGTGTGGGGAGTGGTGGTGCAGTGGTTAGCGCACTGTGTGTGTGTGTGTGGTGGTGGTGCAGTGGTTAGCGCACTGTGTGTGTGTGGGGAGTGGTGGTGCAGTGGTTAGCGCACTGTGAGTGGGGAGTGGTGGTGCAGTGGTTAGCGCACTGTGTGTGTGGGGGGAGTGGTGGTGCAGTGGTTAGCGCACTGTGTGTGTGTGGGGAGTGGTGGTGCAGTGGTTAGCGCACTGTGTGTGTGTGGGGTGAGTGGTGGTGCAGTGGTTAGCGCACTGTGTGTGTGGGGGGAGTGGTGGTGCAGTGGTTAGCGCACTGTGTGTGTGAGTGGTGGTGCAGTGGTTAGCGCACTGTGTGTGTGTGTGGGGAGTGGTGGTGCAGTGGTTAGCGCACTGTGTGGTGAGTGGTGGTGCAGTGGTTAGCGCACTGTGTGTGTGTGGGGAGTGGTGGTGCAGTGGTTAGCGCACTGTGAGTGGGGAGTGGTGGTGCAGTGGTTAGCGCACTGTGTGTGTGTGGGGAGTGGTGGTGCAGTGGTTAGCGCACTGTGTGTGTGTGTGGAGTGGTGGTGCAGTGGTTAGCGCACTGTGTGTGTGGGGGGAGTGGTGGTGCAGTGGTTAGCGCACTGTGTGTGTGGGGGGAGTGGTGGTGCAGTGGTTAGCGCACTGTGTGTGAGTGAGTGGGGAGTGGTGGTGCAGTGGTTAGCGCACTGTGTGTGTGTGGAGTGGTGGTGCAGTGGTTAGCGCACTGTGTGAGTGGTTGGGCAGTGGTTAGCGCACTGTGTGTGTGTGTGGGGAGTGGTGGTGCAGTGGTTAGCGCACTGTGTGTGTGTGTGGGGAGTGGTGGTGCAGTGGTTAGCGCACTGTGTGTGTGTGTGGGGAGTGGTGGTGCAGTGGTTAGCACACTATGTGTGTGTGTGGAGTGGTGGTGCAGTGGTTAGCGCACTGTGTGTGAGTGTGTGGGGAGTGGTGGTGCAGTGGTTAGTGCACTGTGTGTGTGTGGGGAGTGGTGGTGCAGTGGTTAGCGCACTGTGTGTGTGTGGGGAGTGGTGGTGCAGTGGTTAGCGCGCTGTGTGTGTGGGGAGTGGTGGTGCAGTGGTTAGCGCACTGTGAGTGTGTGGGGAGTGGTGGTGCAGTGGTTAGCGCACTGTGTGTGAGTGTTGTTTTCCCATCTGCCCAGTTGCGCCGTATCTACTGAATGTGCGTTTGGAGTCTCAAGACCTCCTGGCGACGCTTTGCTGGGACCCCGTTGAAGTGGCTCCTGTGGGGGGTGGAGGAGAGAGACCCCCACCTGTTGACCCTTCAAGCATCAACTCCACCACCACCAACTCAACGTTCCTGAATGTTACCTACAGAGTTCAGAGCAAACTGTGAGATGCTCACTCACTCACTCAGCCACTCACCCATTAAGTCACTCACTCACCAACCCACTCGCTCACCAACCCACTCACCAACCAACCCACTCACTCACCCGCCAACCCACTCACTCAGCCACTCACTCACTCAGCCACTCACTCAGGCCCTCACCCATTAATTCACTCACTCACCAACCCACTAACGAACTCACTCACCCACCAACCCACTCACCCACTCACCCACTCACTCACCCACTCACTCACCGACCCACTTACTCACCAACCCACTCACCCACCCACTAACCCACTCACCACACTCACCAACCCACTCACTCACCAACCCACTCACTCACTCAGCCACTCACTCACCCACCAACCCACTCACCTACCAACCCACTCACTCACTCAGCCACTCACTCACTCAGCCACTCACTCAGCCACTCACTCATTAATTCACTCACTCACCAACCCACTCACTCACCCACCAACCCACTCACCCACCAACCCACTCACTCACCAACCCACCCACTCTCTCCTCACCACCCTCACCACTGCTCCCTGTGTCTCTGTCTGCGCAGCTTCAGACGTGCCCTCTGGCAGACCGTCTGTGCTGCCACCAAAGACACGTGCTGCGACGTCTCTTCCGCGCTGGACGATGCCGGTGGCCGCTATCTCCTCCGCGTGAGATTCTCCGTCTCGTCCTCACCACCGCTGTCCTCACCCTGGGTCGCGCTTGAGGTCGTGCCCTTGAGGGAGAGTGAGTGTCACGAGATTGTGCATATGCCTACGTCTCTGTGTGTGTTTCTGTGTGTGTCTCTCTGTGTGTGTGTCTCTCTGTGTATGTGTGTGTGTCTCTCTGTGTATGTGTGTGTCTCTGTGTCTCTGTGTGTGTGTCTCTCTCTGTGTGTCTCTGTGTGTATCTGTGTGTGTCTTTGTGTGTGTGTGTTTCTGTGTGTGTGTGTCTCTGTGTGTGTCTCTGTGTGTGTGTGTCTCTGTGTGTGTCTGTGTGTGTCTCTGTGTATGTGTGTCTCTGTGTGTATCTGTGTGTGTCTCTGTGTGTGCCTCTCTCTCTGTGTGTGTGTCTTTGTGTCTGTGTGTCTCTGTGTGTGTGTCTCTCCGGTTGGAAACATTTAGGCTGGCCTGCCTACGATCCATCCTGGGTTTAACCAGCAGGCTGGATTGTGTGAGGAGCTCACAAATCCTTGAAAGATCTGGGCAAAGTCCCATCGGTGAGCTCCTCCGGAGATCATGTCTCTGTGTGTGTGTGTCTCTCTGTGTGTGTGTGTGTCTCTGTGTGCGTCTCTCTGTGTGTGTCTGTGTGTGTGTGTGTCTCTGTGTGTCTGTCTCTCTCTCTCTGTGTGTGTGTCTCTCTGTGTGTGTGGGTGTCTGTGGGTTTCTGTGTATGTCTGTGACTCTTTTTGCCTGTGTGTGTGTCTTCGGCTCACAGGGGGAGATCATACAAACTCCACTCACTCACTCTGTAGAACAGGGGTAGATCATACAAACTACACTCACTCTGTAGAACAGGGGGAGATCATACAAACTCCACTCACTCACTCTGTAGAACAGGGGGAGATCATACAAACTACACTCACTCACTCTGTAGGACAGGGGGAGATCACACAAACTCCACTCACTCACTCTGTAGAACAGGGGAAGATCACACAAACTCCACTCACTCACTCTGTAGAACAGGGGGAGATCATACAAACTCCACTCACTCACTCTGTAGAACAGGGGTAGATCATACAAACTACACTCACTCACTCTGTAGAACAGAGGTAGATCACACAAACTCCACTCACTCTGTAGAACAGGGGGAGATCATACAAACTCCACTCACTCTGTAGAATAGGGGGAGATCATACAAACTCCACTCACTCCCTCTGTAGAACAGGGGGAGATCACACAAACTCCACTCACTCACTCTGTAGAACAGGGGGAGATCACACAAACTCCACTCACTCAGTTTAACACGTAGGCTTTCGCGACCAATGTTATTCATAATCAACGATTTTTGGGTTTAGATCGCGTTTATTTATAAATGTGTCGTAACCCTCCACCACCCGACACGGCCAATCAGTAAAAAATGTGTCACGTTGACAAAGACAAATAGTTCACTGCTTTAGCCCACCGGTGTGTTGAAGCAACAACATTCACAATTTGAGTACGACGTTTCGCTGGTAATTACAACCAGCATCATCGGGCAATTCGCCAGAATGGTGAGGCTCTCCTGTGTCTCCCGTTCTTATATAGAGCAGCAGCAGGATGACGTCATCAATAACTCATTAACTCATCAGGTGCAAAGATTCAAGGGGGGAGTGATTGTAATTATATACTAGATTAGTAATCAGGCTATTGTTACGATGCGAGTTGTAGATTAGTAATCATTTGGAATGTGTTTTATTGTGATTATGCTACATTAGTAATCTGTTAGTGGTTGTTTCCCTTATAAGTAATTGTAATGTATCTTATTTAATAATACGCTTCCAGGCCGCACTAAGCCTGTAGCTGTCTGAGCGATTAAAGTTATTTCTGTTTCTCTCAATTTCAATCGATTCTCTAATTAGTCTTTGCCAGTAGTAACTAGTTTTACACAACACTTCCACGTTGTCAAAATCAATTGAGTGTCCCTGTTGGCATGCATGTTCTGCTACTGCCGACAGTTGTGTTTGTGATAGTTTAATATTTCTCTGGTGTTCTTTAAGTCTTACACTAACGTTACGCCCTGCCTGTCCAATATAGCATCTGCCACATACACAATTAATCCGATATACACCTTCTGTTGATAATTTAGGTAATTCGTCTTTAGTGCACGTTACTAGTTGTTGAATTTTGTGTACTGTACCAAATCTTACTGTAATGTTTTGCTTTTGCAAAACACGGGCTAATTTATCAGTTACTCCTGAGATAAATGGTATTTTTATTGTTTTAATAATCTGATCGCTTTCAGCAGTGTTGCTTTGCGATCGTGATTTGGCTTTTAGTGCTCTGTTAATTTGAGCAATAATGCTCAAAAAGCAATAATGCTCAAATTAACAGAGCACTAAAAGCCAAATCACGATCGCAAAGCAACACTGCTGAAAGCGATCAGATTATTAAAACAATAAAAATACCATTTATCTCAGGAGTAACTGATAAATTAGCCCGTGTTTTGCAAAAGCAAAACATTACAGTAAGATTTGGTACAGTACACAAAATTCAACAACTAGTAACGTGCACTAAAGACGAATTACCTAAATTATCAACAGAAGGTGTATATCGGATTAATTGTGTATGTGGCAGATGCTATATTGGACAGGCAGGGCGTAACGTTAGTGTAAGACTTAAAGAACACCAGAGAAATATTAAACTATCACAAACACAACTGTCGGCAGTAGCAGAACATGCATGCCAACAGGGACACTCAATTGATTTTGACAACGTGGAAGTGTTGTGTAAAACTAGTTACTACTGGCAAAGACTAATTAGAGAATCGATTGAAATTGAGAGAAACAGAAATAACTTTAATCGCTCAGACAGCTACAGGCTTAGTGCGGCCTGGAAGCGTATTATTAAATAAGATACATTACAATTACTTATAAGGGAAACAACCACTAACAGATTACTAATGTAGCATAATCACAATAAAACACATTCCAAATGATTACTAATCTACAACTCGCATCGTAACAATAGCCTGATTACTAATCTAGTATATAATTACAATCACTCCCCCCTTGAATCTTTGCACCTGATGAGTTAATGAGTTATTGATGACGTCATCCTGCTGCTGCTCTATATAAGAACGGGAGACACAGGAGAGCCTCACCATTCTGGCGAATTGCCCGATGATGCTGGTTGTAATTACCAGCGAAACGTCGTACTCAAATTGTGAATGTTGTTGCTTCAACACACCGGTGGGCTAAAGCAGTGAACTATTTGTCTTTGTCAACGTGACACATTTTTTACTGATTGGCCGTGTCGGGTGGTGGAGGGTTACGACACATTTATAAATAAACGCGATCTAAACCCAAAAATCGTTGATTCCACTCACTCACTCTGTAGAACAGGGGGAGATCACACAAACTCCACTCACTCACTCTGTAGAACAGGGGTAGATCATACAAACTACACTCACTCACTCACTCTGTAGGACAGGGGGAGATCACACAAACTCCACTCACTCACTCTGTAGAACAGGGGGAGATCACACAAACTCCACTCACTCACTCACTCTGTAGAACAGGGGGAGATCATACAAACTCCACTCACTCACTCTGTAGAACAGGGGTAGATCATACAAACTCCACTCACTCACTCTGCAGAACAGGGGGAGATCACACAAACTCCACTCACTCACTCTATAGGACAGGGGGAGATCATACAAACTCCACTCACTCACTCTGCAGAACAGGGGGAGATCACACAAACGCCACTCACTCATTCTGCAGAACAGGGGGAGATCACACAAACTCCACTCACTCACTCACTCGATAGAACAGGGGG
>NW_026891242.1:32478-108114 GCF_015708825.2 Lethenteron reissneri | reverse complement strand
GAGTGAGTGAGTGGAGTTTGTGTGATCTTCCCCTGTTCTACAGAGTGAGTGAGTGGAGTTTGTGTGATCTCCCCCTGTCCTACAGAGTGAGTGAGTGTAGTTTGTATGATCTCCCCCTGTTCTACAGAGTGAGTGAGTGGAGTTTGTATGATCTCCCCCTGTTCTACAGAGTGAGTGTAGTTTGTATGATCTACCCCTGTTCTACAGAGTGAGTGTGGAGTTTGTATGATCTCCCCCTGTGAGCCGAAGACACACACACAGGCAAAAAGAGTCACAGACATACACAGAAACCCACAGACACCCACACACACAGAGAGACACACACACAGAGAGAGAGAGACAGACACAGAGACACACACACACACAACACACAGAGAGACGCACACAGAGACACACACACACACAGAGAGACACACACACACAGAGACATGATCTCCGGAGGAGCTCACCGATGGGACTTTGCCCAGATCTTTCAAGGATTTGTGAGCTCCTCACACAATCCAGCCTGCTGGTTAAACCCAGGATGGATCGTAGGCAGGCCAGCCTAAATGTTTCCAACCGGAGAGACACACACAGAGACACACAGACACAAAGACACACACACAGAGAGAGAGGCACACACAGAGACACACACAGATACACACAGAGACACACATACACAGAGACACACAGACACACACAGAGACACACACACAGAGACACACACAGAGACACACACACAGAAACACACACACACAAAGACACACACAGATACACACAGAGACACACAGAGAGAGACACACACACAGAGACACAGAGACACCACATACACAGAGAGACACACACACATACACAGAGAGCACACACACAGAGAGACACACACAGAACACACACAGAGACGTAGGCATATGCACAATCTCGTGACACTCACTCTCCCTCAAGGGCACACCTCAAGCGCGACCCAGGGTGAGGACAGCGGTGGTGAGGACGAGACGGAGAATCTCACGCGGAGGAGATAGCGGCCACCGGCATCGTCCAGCGCGGAAGAGACGTCGCAGCACGTGTCTTTGGTGGCAGCACAGACGGTCTGCCAGAGGGCACGTCTGAAGCTGCGCAGACAGAGACACAGGGAGCAGTGGTGAGGGTGGTGAGAGAGTGGGTGGGTTGGTGAGTGAGTGGGTTGGTGGGTGAGTGGGTTGGTGGGTGTGCGTGTGGGTTGGTGAGTGCGTGTTTTGCTGGCTGAGTGCGTGGTCTTGTGCTGCGTGAGTGAGTGAGTTGGTTGGTAGGTGAGTGGGTTGGTGGGTGAGTGAGTGGCTGAGTGATGAGTGGGTTGGTGGATGATGGGTTGGTGAGTGTGGTGAGTGGGTTAGGGGTGGGGGGTGAGTGGGTTGGTGAGTAAGTGGGTCGGTGAGTGAGTGGTGAGTGAGTGTGAGTGGGTGAGTGGGTTGGTGGTGATGAGTTCGTTAGTGGGTTGGTGAGTGAGTGTTATGGGTGAGGGCCTGAGTGAGTGGCTGAGTGAGTGAGTGGCTGAGTGGGTTGGCGGGTGAGTGGGTTGTTGGTGAGTGGGTTGGTGAGCGAGTGGGTTGGTGAGTGAGTGACTTAATGGTGAGTGGCTGAGTGAGTGAGAGCATCTCACAGTTTGCTCTGAACTCTGTAGTAACATTCAGGAACGTTGAGTTGGTGGTGGTGGAGTTGATGCTTGAAGGGTCAACAGTGGGGGTCTCTCTCCTCCCCCCCCCACAGGAGCCCTTCAACGGGGTCCCAGCAAAGCGTCGCCAGAGGTCTTGAGACTCCAAACGCACATTCAGTAGATACGGCGCAACTGGGCAGATGGGAAAACAACACTCACACACAGTGCGCTAACCACTGCACACCACTCCCTCCCACACACACAGTGCGCTAACCACTGCACCACCACTCCCCACACACACAGCGCGCTAACCACTGCACCACCACTCCCCACACACACCAGTGCGCTAACCACCCACTGCACCACCACTCCCACACACACACAGTGCACTAACCACTGCACCACCACTCCCCACACACTCACACACAGTGCGCTAACCACTGCACCACCACTCCACACACACATATGTGCTAACCACTGCACCACCACTCCCCACACACACACACAGTGCGCTAACCACTGCACCACCACTCCCCACACACACACACAGTGCGCTAACCCTGCACCACCACTCCCCACACACACACAGTGCGCTAACCACTGCCCAACCACTCACCAGTGCGCTAACCACTGCACCACCACTCCACACACACAGTGCGCTAACCACTGCACCACCACTCCCCACTCACTCACACCAGTGCGCTAACCATGCACCACCACTCCCCCCCACACACAGTGCGCTAACCACTGCACCACCACTCCCCCCACACACACAGTGCGCTAACCACTGCACACCACCACTCCACACACACACACAGTGCGCTAACCACTGCACCACCACTCCCCACACACACACAGTGCGCTAACCACTGCACCACCACTCCCCACTCACAGTGCGCTAACCACTGCACCACCACTCCCCACACACACAGTGCGCTAACCACTGCACCACCACTCACCACACAGTGCGCTAACCACTGCACCACCACTCCCCCACACACACACAGTGCGCTAACCACTGCACCACCACTCACACACACAGTGCGCTAACCACTGCACCACCCACCTCCCCCCACACACATGCGCTAACCACTGCACCACCACTCACCCCACACACACACAGTGCGCTAACCACTGCACCACCTCCCCACACACACAGTGCGCTAACCACTGCACCACCACTCCCCCCACACCCACATGCGCTAACCACTGCACCACCACTCCCCGTGCGCTAACCACTGCACCACCACTCCCCACACACACAGTGCGCTACCACTGCACCACCACCACACACACACACAGTGCGCTAACCACTGCAACCACCACTCCCCACACACAGTGCGCTAACCACTGCACCACCACTCCCCACCACACACAGTGCGCTAACCACTGCAACCCCCACTCCCCACTCACAGTGCGCTAACCACTGCACCACCCCTCCCCACCCACACAGTGCGCTAACCACTGCACCACCACTCCCCACACCACACAGTGCGCTAACCACTGCACCACCACTCCCACACACACACAGTGCGCTAACCACTGCACCACCACTCACCGTGGCTGCACGTGGCGAGGTGGAGGAAGAGGAGGAGGAGGTCACGTGTGCAGAGTTTCGACATCGCCATTAACACCACGTGACCTCTGACCCTAAGTCACGTGCAGAGAAAATCGATACGCGCGTCTCATTGGTCCTCCTCCGTGGAGGCCACGCCCCCTCGAGAATTTTCCGCTCCCTCCCGATTGGTCCGCCGTGGGGGTGACGTCCACCACACAAAAATCCCCCCCTACCCCTCCATTGCCACGTAAGCCAATCGGCGAACGCCCCACTGGGTGATGACGTCACGCACGCGCATCCTGTAGCCAATGAGCGCGTCCGCGTAGGGACGGATGACGTCATGTGACTCGAGAGGGGGAGGGCTACACAAGTCGAGGCCGAGACGCTGTAGCAGCTGCTGCTGTAGCTACAGCTGTTGCTGCTGCTGCTGCTGCTGTTGCTGCTGCTGCTGTTGCTGCTGCTGCTGCTGTTGCTGCTGCTGCTGCTGTTGCTGCTGCTGCTGCTGCTGCTGCTACTACAGCTGCTGCTGCGTTGCCTGCCGACAGCAGCGACCTGTTGTGAGCATTGCGACCCCGCTGCCGTGAAGTTGCGGGGAAAGTATCTGAAGGTGAGTGGGTGGTCCTCCCCTACCTCCCTCCACCACCAGCACTCTTGTTTTAAAGGAATAATTGCATCTGCGACGATTGAGCGGTGAGGGTGAGTGGTGAGGGGTGAGGGTGAGTGGTGAGCGGTTGTTGTGAGGGTGGTGGTGAGTGGTGAGGGTTAGTGGTGAGTGGTGAGCGGTTGTTGTGAGGGTGGTTGTGAGGGTGAGTGGTTAGTGGTGAGGGTGAGTGGTGAGTGGTGATCGTGATTGGTGAGGGTGAGTGGTAAAGGTTAGTGGTGAGAGAGTGTTAGTAGTGAGGGTGAGTGGTGAGGTGAGTGGTGAGGTGAGTGGTGAGGGTTAGTGGTGAGAGAGTGGTTAGTGGTGAGTGGTGAGAGAGTGCTGAGTGGTGAGGGTGAGTGCTGAGTGGTGAGTGCTGAGTGGTGAGTGGGGAGAGAGTGGTTAGTGGTGAGGGTGATTGGTGAGGGTGATTGGTGAGGGTGATTGGTGAGGGTGATTGGTGAGGGGTGAGTGGTGAGGGTTAGTGGGAGAGAGTGCTGAGTGGTGAGGGTGAGTGGTAGGGTGAGTTGTAAGTTCCAAGATTAGTAAACAAAAAATCTGGACAAATAAAAGTTAATGCGCAGGATATAATGATGATGATAATAAACCCGTGCTTGTTAAAGTAAATGCGCTAACTAAGATATTTAATAATCTCTCGTTGAAATAATCCCGCCAAATTGAGTCGTTGATGAGGTCAGCTGTTAATTAGTAGCGGGCCAATTAAGAAGTCGTTAATTAGGTCAGCTGTTAATGACCCTGAGGTGTTGACCTGAGGCCAATTAATTAAGCAACGTGCTCATTCAATTACAAATTGCGTGTGTGACGTGAGTTGACTCGGGTTTTATTTGAATTTTTTTAAATGCAAGTGTGTTTAATTTAAGGACAATGCACATTATCAGAGTTGTGTTTTTTGTTTGTATTATGACCGCAGGTATTGTGGTCTATGCAAAGATGACTCCTTGTAAAAAGGTGTCAGTTTTGTTGCCAGATAGAAGGGTAAAAAAACAATTATCAAGACAATCCTAGATTGAATTGGAATGTTAAAGACCTCTTAATATCTCGATTTAAAGCTTTCGTGGACTGCATGATTCATCTTCTTGGTTCTTTCGGTAAAGTCATCACGTAGAAGGGAAGTAATAAAATAAAACATAATAAAATAATATATATTTTATTTTTATTATTTTATTACTTCCCTTCTACGTGACTTTACCGAAAGAACCAGAAGATGAACCTCTTAGTATCGTGGAGATTGTCTTTATTTAGCTAAGAGTGAGTGGCCACGATGATTCATAGATGTTTGCCTTTTGCTCATTAATTAAGGGTAAAGTAATCTGCGATTGCTTTTTAAACATAATGTTGCACCCTCGTTATAATTGGTGTGAGAGTGAGCAGATTGGAGATACAAAAAATTAACCCGTAAAAACAAAGTTTTTCACTATAAATCCTTTATATGCGTGGCATCGCTTTTATTTTATTATTCATTTCTGTTTTTCTTGAGTAAGAGTTCATTTTATCACATTGCTATTTTAAATTAAATATAAGGAAAGGTTTTCAGTTTTTGTATGATTGTTTATATTGTACATTTTTGTTGTTTTCTTGAATAATTTTCTGTTTAGGAAAAATATACGATTGTGTTAGTGAAAATTATTTTTTCCCTAAACAGTGTAAAATTTTGCAAAAATTTTTTACGAAAATAAATTGTCACGTACAACGAGTCTGTGTGCAAAATGTCAGCTCGATTGGATGACGGGAAGTGGGTTGAAAAACGACCGAAAGATTTGCACGGTCGTAAGCAAGCAAGCAAGTGAACTTAATATAAAGGATTTAAAAACTAAATACACGTGCGGTTTTATAAATTAATTAACAAGACAAGTATTCACTGGATAGCCGATTAATTAATTGTATGTTGTGATAGGTTAATTAGGCTCACCACACCGGAAGCTAATTAACTTTGGAACTTCCATTAATCCCAAAGCTAATTTTCCAGCTGGGCTGTGCGAACGGCCCTTAACCTGCTCTGAAGGTTTCAGGTTCTTGTGCACTCATTTGCGTGGGAAAAAATGTAACATTAAATGTGATCACAGTATTTGGTTTCTCTTACGGGCTCGTTTATTTATCCGTTTACAACTCTGTCGGCCAACTGTTGGGCAAAGTCTTGGGGTCTCGCACAGTTTCCCCAAGGGAGTTTTTTTAAATAAATATTGTTTTAGAATAACGTTATTCTGTAATCTTTATATTTTGCGAAAGTATCGTACAGGTTACCAAATCGCTGTTTCGCCCGATTAACTACCCTTGTAATCAACGACTTGTTTTGGAAATGTAATCGGATCGCTAATGGCTCTGATGATGACACTTGCTGTGAGAGTTGTATTTTAAATCCTTTATATTAAGTTCACTTGCTTGCTTGCTTAGGACCGTGCAAATCTTCGGTCGTTTTTTAACCCAGTTCCCGTGATCCAATCGAGCTGACATTTTGCACACAGAATCGTTGTGCGAGACAATTAATTTTCGTGAAAATTTTTTTCCAAAATTTTGCACTTTTTAGGAAATTTTTTTTTTCATATTTAATTTAAAATACCAATGTGATAAAAATGAAACTCTTACTCAAGAAAAACAGAATGAATAATAAAATAAAACCGATGCCACGCATATAAAGGATTTATAGTGAAAAACTTTGTTTTTACGGGTTAATTTTTTTCAAATTTTCTTGCTGTGGATTTCACACCTGATGATGATTGCTTGTGTTGCAGGCGAAACGCCGTGAGAATTTTAATCGGATCGCCAATGGCTCTGATGATGACAGTTGCTGTGAGAGTTGTATTTGCCTAGCTACAATGCAACTGGTCATTCTAGTGAATGGGCGGCACAGATGCTAATGCAACAGCAATGCCATTTCGAGGGTGTGGAATTTATCCTGTTATGTACGAAACTTGAGAACCCTAGCTACATACAATGTCTGCTGCCAGTTTTATAGGGCTGAACATTGAAAATGTCTAAGTGTACAATGATTGCGATTACCATGTCTCTATAGTCGTGGTTGAAGAGACATTGTAATGTTTTTAAACTATTTTATCTTTTCCTGTAATTTCTTGAAATTCTCTTTTGGCTGGTTAAGTAAAGACATGCCTTACAATGGCTGCCCATAAAAAAAATTGTTTTCATGCATTTGTTTTCTGAGCCATTTGTTTTAGTGGCCAGGTACTGGGCCGATTCTGCTGTGAGACCCGAGTGTGTGCTTCGCCGGGGAGAGATGTAAAAATGTAGGTGAAGAATGAAATAAAAATTAATTTAAATAAAATAATAAAAATCACGACGTTTCGGAAGCAACACAAGCTTCCGTCTTCAGGTGAAACTGTCACAGAAAAATATCTGTATCACCTGAAGACGGAAGCTTGTGTTGCTTCCGAAACGTTGTGATTTTTCTCTTCTTCTTGGTTCTTTCGGTAAAGTCGTCACGTAGAAGGGAAGTAATAAAATAATAAAAATAAAACATAATAAAATAATTCTCACGACGTTTCGGCCACAACGCAAGCAGCCGTCCTCAGGTGAAAACCAGGTCTGTCGGGGAGACAGCGTCTGAATGAAACAGCACACGAGCTTGGAGCATATATATAAGCTGGGTTGGAAGGGGGGGAAAGGGCGCTTCGACAAAAGAATTTGCATATCAAGAGGAATTTAGCATATTTATGGGAAATGCAGGAATGTGATTAGTACTACTCATGCCCGTGCATTATGCAGGATTAGCAGCATCAAAGGGAGGGCATGTGGGAAATGCAGGTATGTGATTAATACTAATTATGCCCGGGCATTATGCAGGATTTGTGATTTTTATTCTTTTATTTTAATTTCATTTTTTACCTACGTGACTTTACCGAGTATGAATCCTTGCAGTCGCGAAAGCTTCAAATCTCGAAGATATCAAAATGGACGAGCAGTGCATGCATCAGGACGATGAGGAGCTGCAACAGCAGCAGCAGCAGTCTCCAAACAATCGGAAGGCTCCTTCACGCACCACGCAGAATGCAGCTCAGTCTGTGCAGCAGTATCCTCCTGCCTTGGCAGAGGCAGCAACCCAGACGTGTCAGTCTCCACAGGCTCAGCCAGTTAAGCACACCCCACAAGTGCCTAAGGTGTCTTCTGGCAGCAGTCAGCGAGCGAGTGGAGAGGCGGCTTCTGATTCAAGCTCCCAAGGTGATCACTTTGACTGCCCCTTGTTCACACACGCATGCTGCTGTCTAGCTATTAAGACACATTTGAGGTTTTTGTAAATTATATAATTTCACTAATAGGGTTTTCCCCTTTTTTGTGGCAACAAAACTGACACCTTTTGCAAGGAATCATGCTTACATTAACCACTATACTTGCAGTCAAATGCAAACAAAAAACACAACTCTGATAATGTATGCATTGTCTTTGAAACTGATTGGTCCACACCAGAGACAGCTTTCTTTAGAGCCTCGTCTCATATGGTGTTCGACCAGATGACGCCAAGTATTGTGGTTAATGTAAGCATGATTCCTTGCAAAAGGTGTCAGTTTTGTTGCCAGAAAAAAAAAAGGTGAAAAACCCTATTAGTCTATTTTGCTACTGGCAAAGGAGGTCCCATGATGACGTCATTTCAATGTATTATTCTGAAAGAAATTGTCCCTGCGTGTACTCGCCTTACCTGTCCGCTTTTTGCCACTTAACCAAATCCTCAGGCTGCGTGAAAGTGGTGCACGACATGCTGATGACTTCAAGCAACTGCGGCAGCAATTGGCCATCCGACCAAGAAGACATATTTCGCCTCCTGGTAAGTTACCTGCTTTCGTTTAAATTCCTCGCAATCACATGTCACAATAAGCATTTGATGTTTTAAAGAATTTGCTCTGCGGTCTGTATGTATGTAGGTGCATGGGAGAGAACATTTTGAAATATTAAAGAAAATCAAGGAAAACCTGGAGCTGATCCGAACGCTGCCCACGGATGCCAATGTGTTGCGCAACCTGCAGCAACAACAGTACGTGAACACGAAATAGACAATCGTTGCTCTTGCGAGAGAAGTTCCCGATTGCTGCTGTAATTAAATGGTAGCAACAGAAGGGAAGTAATAAAATGATAAAAATAATAAAATAATTCTCACGACGTTTCGGCCACAACGCAAGCAGCCGTCCTCAGGTGAAAACCAGGTCTGTCGGAAAGACAGCGTCTGAATGAAACAGCACACGTGCTTGGAGCATGTATATACGCTGGGTTGGAAGGGGGGGAAAGGGCGCCTTGACAAAATAATTTGCACATCAAGAGGGTTAATTTTTTGGGTTTTTTCTCCCTCCCAGATACGTGACGGAATTGCGTGGCAGGCCGTTCAACCTCAGCCGACACGGCAGCGAGTGTTCACAGGAAGTCTTGGCCGGCAGCCAGGGACCCTCCAGTGCCGGCGAAGGTTCCTCACCAGGTGACGCAAGCTCTCCCTGCTCGGCACAGCACATTTCTCTGCACGGAACGTGGCGGCATGCGGTAGAATTGAAAGACGTGACACAATTTGCCACAAAGTGATACGCAGTCTTCTTGGTTCTTTCGGTAAAGTCGCCACGTAGAAGGGAAGTAATAAAAGAATAAAAATAAAACACGATAAAATACAATTCTCACGACGTTTCGGCCACAACGCAAGCAGCCGTCCTCAGGTGAAGAACAGGTCTGTCAGACGCTGTCTTCCCGACAGCTCTGTTCTCCACCTGAGGACGGCTGCTTGCGTTGTGGCCGAAACGTCGTGAGAATTATTTTATGATGTTTTATTATTTTATTACTTCCCTTCTACGTGATGACTTTACCGAAAGAACCAAGAGGATGAATTCAATATTACTCGTATATGTGTTGAGGTGTAAATGTTTTTATTGCGAATGCTCATCCACTGGTTGCAGGCGTTGCACAGAATGTTGTGACGGGTGAAGCAAATGGATCCAATGGTCCCCCACGGCCACCGGACGGAGACAACCCACGGGCCCGGCTTGGAACCCTGCCGGACAGCGGCAAGCCTGGCAACGCTCTTTACAAGTAAGTGCCCTTTAGGTGCATCATCGTCGCCACCTTTAAACATCGTCGTCATTTTTCGATTTAAAGCTTTTGTGACTGCAGGGATTCATCTTCTTGGTTCTTTCGGTAAAGTCACCACGTAGAAGGGAAGTAATAGAATAATAAAAATAAAACATAATAAAATAATAAAAATAAAACATAATAAAATAATAAAATAATATAATAATGTTGCTTTCCTTCTACGTGACTTTACCGAAAGAACCAAGAAGATCGTCATCATTCACGCTCTGAAAAAAATTACAAATAAATGAAAGGGATTCTTTGCTGAAATAACCTTTTCTACTCTGAGACATCTCTTTTAGCAGTGGCAAAATATAGTAGTAGGTTTTTACCCTTTTAAACTGGTACAAAACTGACACCTTTATACAAGGCATCATACACCTTGAGACATTTCCTTTACCAGTGGCAAAATATAGTGATAGGTTTTTACCCTTTCAACTGGTACAACAACTGACACCTTTATACAAGGCATCATGTTTGCAATAACCACAACACAAGCAGTCAAAAATTCAAATAAAAAGAAGCAAAAAGTACTTTTTCGTGCTTCTTGTATTTGGTATTAACATTTTGGAGCCTTGTGTGTTGTTGTTTTTTTGTGTCTCAAGCTTCCTGAAACAAATAGACTGCTTGGAGTTTTTGGAGAATTTCACTTCGCGTGGATTGTCGAGTGTCCAACAGCTGATGGACGTCACTCTGCAGGCAAGTTCCTACGGACGCTTCCATGCAAACTACGCGTGTTTTTTTAACGAATACAGGATTGGGATTTATTTTTAAGTTTTTCTGCAACATAAAAAATGCACAAAGAAGCATGGAGAAGATGGAAGGTTGGAATTAAACTTGTAAAGAGTTAATGCGTTTGTAGTGCCTCAAGAGGGGGCTCTGGGACCCTAGGCAGAGAAGCCCTCGGCGGCAGGCGCTAGGATCCCAGGCACCCCAGACACTTAAGCCCCTTGGTGCCAGGCGCTCGGATCCCAGGCACCCCAGACACTTAAGCCCCTTGGCGGCAGGCGCTAGGATCCCAGGCACCCCAGACACTTAAGCCCCTTGGCGGCAGGCGCTCGGATCCCAGGCACCCCAGACACTTAAGCCCCTTGGCGCCAGGCGCTAGGATCCCAGGCACCCCAGACGCTTAAGCCCCTTGGCGCCAGGCGCTAGGATCCCAGGCACCCCAGACAGTTAAGCCCCTTGGCGCCAGGCGCTAGGATCCCAGGCACCCCAGACACTTAAGCCCCTTGGCGCCAGGCGCTCGGATCCCAGGCACCCCAGACACTTAAGCCCCTTGGCGGCAGGCGCTAGGATCCCAGGCACCCCAGACACTTAAGCCCCTTGGCGGCAGGCGCTAGGATCCCAGGCACCCCAGACACTTAAGCCCCTTGGCGCCAGGCGCTAGGATCCCAGGCACCCCAGACGCTTAAGCCCCTTGGCGCCAGGCGCTAGGATCCCAGGCACCCCAGACAGTTAAGCCCCTTGGCGCCAGGCGCTAGGATCCCAGGCACCCCAGACGCTTAAGCCCCTTGGCGCCAGGCGCTAGGATCCCAGGCACCCCAGACACTTAAGCCCCTTGGCGCCACCAACGGGGGGGCTGTGTGTGCTCTGTGGGATACCTGGGGGCACACACAACCCCACCCCTCGTTGGGCACGAGGCATAAAGGGCAGCTCCCTGGATGATCGGGGCCAGTCGCAGGTCAAGACCCGCCAGCCAGCCAGCGTAGGACCCTGTACCCCCTCGTCCCGCTGTAACAGAGTATCAGGAGTGTTGGAGTGTTGTATTGTAATAAAGAAGTTACCTCTACAAGTGTCTCCGGAACCCATTACACGTGGATACCGAAACATGCAAATAAGAAACATTGACAACTGCAAAAAGTAGATGGGCTTGGGCAAGGGCACATCACTGGACTGCATTGGAGTGGCATCCAAAGTAGAGCACACATCACCAAGAGGATGACCACCACAGAGATTCGAGTTGTGAGAAGATTAGTTCGTGTGTCGTTGATAGATGGATCGTCACATAGCTCGAGTGAGGAGGCTGAGGAGTCCTGATCCAGTAGTGGGTACAAAACAAACACATTCCTCCTGCGGAGGGAGCGGGTAGGAACGTTGGGTTGCTCGGTCAATGGCCAACTGTGAGGGCGGGCACAAGCCGGCGTGAGTAGGTGAAACGTTGAGTTTTATAAGGGCACCACGGGGTGACCAGCCCCTCCCCACCCAGCCCCACCCCACCCTCCCCACCCAGCCCCTCCCCACCCAGCCCCTCCCCACCCAGTCCCACCCCTCCCATTTTTGGATGCACGACGGACAGACACAATAATCCCCTGTGGGCTGGTGGAACCAGGTGGTTCCTACCGGTAATACCGACTGATTTTGTACATTAATTACTCTGAGGAATACACGTCGTCAGAAATTTGAAGAATGTTGTATCGTACACTATGGGAACCTCATTTGCCAGTAAAAATATCATAATTGTTTTTTACCCTTCTATCTGGCAACAAAACTGACACCTTTTTACAAGGAGTCATGTTTGTATAGACCACAATACTTGTCTCGGGTGTGGACCAATCAACTTCAGGGACAGTGCACATTATCAGAGTTATGTCTTTTGTTGTATTGTATTATGACTGCAAGGTATTGTGGTCTATACAAACATGACTCCTTGTAAAAAGGTGTCAGTTTTGTTGCCAGATAGAAGGGTAAAAAACCAATTATCAATGTTGGATCGCTGAACAAAATTTGGTGTGTGTGCATATTTTCTGTGTTTCGCTGGATTCTAGGACTTGGATGAACTGGGAGTCCCAGAAGCCAAAAAGCGACTGCTATTGAGTGGAATCGAAGAGCATGGCGTGTCCACCACGATCTCCAGCGAGACGACACTGCAGCGCTCGTCCAGTGAAGAGACAGTCCACCTCAGCTCCGAGGACGACGACGATGACGGCATCGACACCAAGGACGGCATCCTTGCCAAAGTGTTCCCAGCGCTGCGGCCCTCTGGCAGGAATCTGTCCTCTGTCGGCAATCGGTATCGCAAAAGCAGCATTGCCAAATACAATTTGCGAGCGTACGCTCGCCAAGCCGTTGCCCTTCCTCGTGCTGGCAGCTGGGGAGGCAGTAGCAGCCTGGAGGTGCCCAGGAGCAAGATGCCAAATTCTCTTCATGCTCTGACATCGAAGAAGAAGAGGGGCTGGAGTGAGGAGAGGAGGGGGGTAGCGATAGATGGATGATGGTGGGAGGTTGTGTGGGCCGTGGGATGCACTTTGTATGAAAAGCCCTTGGGGTAAATAAGCTGGTGTCTTTTGATTGAAAGCTTTCGTGACTGCAGGGATTCATCTTCTTGGTTCTTTCAGTAAAGTCACGGTCGACAGACCTGTTCTCCACCTGAGGACGGCTGCTTGCGTTGTGGCCGAAACGTCGTGAGAATTAATTTATAAAAAAAAAGTATTACTATTTCCTTGCTTGCTTGCTTAGGACCGTGCAAATCTTTCGGTCGTTTTTTAACCCACTTCCCGTCATCCAATCAAGCTGACATTTTGCACACAGACTCGTTGTGCGTGACAATTATTTTCGTGAAAACATTTTGTTCCAAAATTTTACACTGTTTAGGGAATTTTTATTTTATATTTAATTACCAATTGCTTAATGGTGGCAGGCAATCATCTGACCCATAGGTGGCAGCCATCTCAAGCCAGAGGACGAGAGGACTCTAGCCGCCACGCATATAAAGGATTTATAGTGAAAAACTTTGTTTTTACGGGTTAATTTTTTGTTACAGGTAGGAACAACAGTTCCCCACCGCCCACCAGGGATTATTTGTCTGTCGTGCATAGCCCCTCCCACCGCGTAGCACGCTCCCCGATTGGTTGAAGTGCGTCACGTGACCGCGAGCTTTCTGCCCAACCAAGTTCCTAGCTGGCCACTGTGAAGGAACGTGATTGTGCTGTGGATTCAGAAACCCGAGTTTGAGGGTGACATCCGAACTGCTGATTGTTTGGGCGCTGACCACTGGTGAAGTACCCGTCTGGTCACTGCCTGCATCTTGGAGTGGATTGAACAAGGGCTGTTGATATTATTGAGCTTTGATTAAAAGCCAAAAACCTTTAAAGTACAATTTGAGGAATTGTTTTTCTGGATAAACCACTCGGAAAAAATATATCCAATGTTTGAGTTTGCATACGGAGCCCAAAACCACCTGTACGTTTTGCAATGTGCTTTATATTTTGTAGCAATCACTGCCTTTCATGTAAACTGGTACCAGGTGCATACAGCGCATGAGAACGTTCAATTCGAATGTGCAATTCCCTGGAATAGCTACAGTATTGATTTGTTTAAACAAGTTTTGACAATAAAAAAAAACTCTCTTTGAACCGTTAACACGATCTTTTCTGACGGTGTGTTTTTTAATCCAACGTGGCGCGATAGAAATATTTTATTTGCCTTCGTACACGGGTTGATATTGACGGAGCACAGGCGAGTATCACTTTGACGCTGTGGTGGATTGAGCGCAGATGTTTGCGTCGGGGGTAGCTGAGCGAATCGCCGTGTGGTAATGATGCCTCCATATGTGTCAACCGGGATGTTCTGTTCTGGATCGCAAACAACAAAGTACCTAACACTCACACTCACACACACCTAAACACACACCTACACACACACACACCTACACACTCACACACCTACACACACCTAACACTCACACACACCTAACACTCACACACACCTAACACTCACACACACCTAACACACACACACAGACTCCTACACACACCTAACACTCACTCACACACACCTAACACTCACGCACACCTAACACTCACACACACCTAACACTCACACACACCTAACACTCACACACACCTAACACTCACACACAGACTCCTACACACACCTAACACACACACCTAAGACTCACACACACACAGACTCCTACACACACCTAACACTCACACACACCTAACACTCACACACACACAGACTCCTACACACACCTAACACTCACACACACCTAACACTCACACACACCTAACACTCACACACACCTAACACTCACACACACCTACACACTCACACACACCTAACACTCACACACACCTAACACTCACACACACCTAACACTCACACACACACACACCTAACACTCACACACACCTAACACTCACACACACCTAACACTCACACATAACACTCACACACACCTAACACTCACACACACCTAACACTCACACACCTAACACTCACACACACCTAACACTCACACCTAACACTCACTCACACCTAACACTCACACACACCTAACACTCACACACACCTAACACACACACACACCTAACACTCACTCACACCTAACACTCACACACACCTAACACTCACACACACCTAACACTCACACACACCTCACACACACCTAACACTCACACCTAACACTCACACCCACCTAACACACACACACACCTAACACTCACACACACCTAACACACACACACACCTAACACTCACACACACCTAACACTCACACACACCTAACACTCACACACACCTAACACTCACACACACCTAACACACACACCTAACACTCACACACACCTAACACTCACACACACCTAACACTCACACACACACCTACACACACACACCTAACACTCACACACACCTAACACTCACACACACCTAACACTCACACACACCTAACACACACACACACCTAACACTCACACACACCTAACACTCACTCACACCCAACACACACACACCCAACACTCACACACACACACACCTAACACACACACACACACACCTAACACTCACACACACCTAACACTCACACACCTAACACTCACACACACACACCTAACACTCACACACACCTAACACTCACACACACACCTAACACACACACCTAACACACACACTCACACACACCTAACACTCACACACACACCTAACACTCATACACCCCTAACACTCACACACCTAACACTCACACACACCTAACACACACCTAACACTCACACACACCTAACACTCACACACACCTAACACTCACACACACCTAACACTCACACACACCTAACACACACACCTAACACACACACACACCTAACACTCACACACACCTAACACTCACTCACACCTAACACTCACACACCTAACACTCACACACACACACACCTAACACACACACACACACACACCTAACACTCACACACACCTAACACTCACACACCTAACACTCACACACACACACCTAACACTCACACACACCTAACACTCACACACACACCTAACACACACACCTAACACACACACTCACACACACCTAACACTCACACACACACCTAACACTCATACACCCCTAACACTCACACACCTAACACTCACACACACCTAACACACACCTAACACTCACACACACCTAACACTCACACACACCTAACACTCACACACACCTAACACTCACACACACCTAACACACACCTAACACTCACACACACCTAACACACACACCTAACACTCACACACACCTAACACTCACACACACCTAACACACACACCTAACACTCACAGACACCTAACACTCACACACACACAGACTCCTACACACACCTAACACTCACACACACCTAACACACACACCTAACACTCACACACACCTAACACTCACACACACGTAACACTCACACACACCTAACACTCACACACACACAGACTCCTACACACACCTAACACTCACACACACCTAACACTCACACACACACACTCCTACACACACCTAACACTCACACACACCTAATACTCACACACACACCTAACACTCACACACACCTAACACACACACCTAACACTCACACACACCTAACACTCACACACACCTAACACTCACACACACCTAACACTCACACACACCTAACACTCACACACACCTAGCACTCACACAGGTGACTGATGGATGAGGGTGAGCGGCGCTTTGTAAACTCGCCTTCATCGTCTCCCTCGCCGACTCGCCGAGTGTTTGTGTTGTTGTTGTTGTTGGAAACGTCCCGACGTCAGATTGAAGCTTGGACGGGCGAGCCAAGGGAAGTTCCAGCAGCGGAAGAAACTCGTCACGTTGCAGACACCGAGTGACGCGTACCACGTGACAGAGACGCCAACTCCCACGTGCCCTTGAATGCCCCTTCTCGGTTTAAGCGGCGCCCGTTCTGCACGCACAAAAGTGTGATTTTGATGAAGAACGAACGAAGGTGCAACGAATAAATAGAACCCGGACGACGCCGTGGCAAATCGGAGTTCTGTCTGCTGCCAATTCTCGTCGGCATCTCTCGCGCAACGCGGATCGCACTGCGCGCGTTCCTCGTCCGTGCCGGCCACGCGGTTGATATCGGCAATAATGACGGAACGAGACACGGAGCGAGATAAAATAGCCGCCTCCTATAATTTACGCTTCAACTAAAAAACAAGTATAACCCGTAAAAACAAAGTTTTTCACTATAAATCCTTTATATGCGTGGCGGCTAGAGTCCTCTCGTCCTCTGGCTTGAGATGGCTGCCACCTATGGGTCAGATGATTGCATTGCACCATTAAGCAATTGGTAATTAAATATATTTTGTCCTAAAAACTGTGTGTCAGTGTGTGTGTCAGGCTGTCAGTGTGTGTGTCAGTGTGGCGAGGAGTGGTGGTGCAGCGGTTAGCGCGCTGCACTACGAACCCGGATCCCCGAGTTATATTCCCGCTCACGGCCAAAACCAGCGACGATTATCTGAACCGGCACTGCGCCTCCCCCGGGTCGACTCAGCCTCAAATGAGTACCTGGTGCGGTGTGTAAACATCGCCACTGGGGAGATAAAGGCGGCCGGGCGTGGTGCTGGCCTCCCACCCCCTCCTCCACCGTTCGGCCTTATAGGTGCTCGCTAACAGCACTTGCCCCAACAGCCTGTGCAGGCTACACGGGTGATCTTTGTCTTTGTGTCTTTGGCGCGCGCCCTCGTTGCCTGCGTCCCCGGAGACACTGCCTCCTCCTCCACGATCGGCGTCGTATTGCGCCTTTTGGCGTCATCTGGTCCAACCCATGTGAGACTAGGCTCTATGGAAAGCTGTCTCGGGTGTGGACCAATCAACTTCAAGGACAGTGCACATTATCAGAGTTATGTTCTTTTGTTTGTATTATGACTGCAGGTATTGTGGTCTATGCAAAAATGACTCCTCGTAAAAAGGTGTCAGTTTTGTTGCCAGATAGAAGGGAAAAAAACAATTATCATATTTTTACTGGCAAATGAGGTTCCCATGGAATAAAATAATTGTTTCCCTTCTACGTGAGTTTACCGAAAGAACCAAGAATATGAATCCCTGCAGTCACGAAAGCTTTAAATCGAAATGTAGCTTGACGTAATGTGTTCCTGTCTATTGCGTTTAGTAAACACAACGCACACACGCGTAGGAGACACCCGTGTCACTGTCATGCTATTGAAGGGACGTTTAATCTCTTAAACGTGAACACGAAAATCACCGACAGCAATAAACAACCAATAACACTGGTCAACAAAATATAGATAAACACATTGGCGATAGGGCAACACTCGGGCGGATAACGCATTGATGACACTGGTCAACACAAAAAAAAAATGCTGGCCTGGACTTTTGCAGCTGTTTTAGACATCTCATTTTGATGCTATCGGCATTCCCCATTTTCATTGATTTTACCCGAAATTAACTCTGTCACTTATGATTGCAAGTTGTTGCGAGTCAGTGACTGCTTTAGTGTTACAATACGGTGCTGTATTTTTAGGATAGTGCGTTTATGACCAGTGTCATAATCAACGGGCCGCTGACGACGTCCCCTCCTCTCTACAGTTCGGGAACCCGCCGTGGGAACGGGGAACTTGCGGCTCTCACGGCCACCAACCTCCCGTCGTCGTCGCGAGGCAGTCGCCAAACGAGACTCATGCTGAGGGGGGCCCCCCGGGGGGCCGAGCCCCCCCTCTGGCCGTCCCCGCTCTCCCGCGCCCTCCGCTTCCGAAGGGACTCGCCAGCCCCACGTCACCTACGCCCCTCGTGACCCGCCGCAGCCTCTCCGTGACCCGGCTCCACCACCCCGAGCCCTCCCTCCCCCCCCCTCCCTTCTCCCCCCCCCTCCCCCCCCGCGCTCCCCCGAACCTCCCACTGCAATCCCCCCCTGTGTGCGCGCAGCCCCTCTCCTCCTAGGTTCCTGGCGTTCTCCCTCGGCGTGTGCGTCTGCCGTCGAAACGCCCGCCTCTCCCACCGCTCTCGCGAGTCCCACGAGTGACGCCCCGTGTCCACCGCTCTCGCTCTCCCGGCGCCCTCCGCCCCTCTCCCCCTCGCCGCCCCCCCCCCCCCAGCTCGCGCTCCGGGGCGCTCTCCGCCGCCGCTCTGCGGGGGGGCTCCCGCGGACGGCCTGGAGCGGCCCCCGAGGCCCGCGGACGGCCGTGCGAGCCGGTCCTCCGCCCTCCTGCCGCCTCCGCTGACGCCGCCGCGGCCGCCGCCGCCACCGCCGCCGGCTCGCTCCATGGCAGATCGCTGCGGCTTCTTGTCGTCGTTGCTGTTGCTGTTGAGGGTTGTGATGCAGCGAGAACAGCTCCCTGTATCATCACCACCACCACCAACCACCACCACCACCATCACCACCACCACCATCACCAACATCACCACCACCACCAACCATCACCATCATCACCACCATCATCACCATCACCACCATCACCAACCATCTCCACCATCACCACCATCACCAACCATCACAACCATCACCACCATCACCACCACCATCACAACCATCACCAACCATCACCACCATCCCCAACCATCACCACCATCACCACCACCACCACCACCAACCATCACCACCACCATCACCACCATCACCACCATCACCACCACCACCACCAACCATCACCAACCATCACCACCATCACCACCACCATCACAACCATCACCACCATCACCACCATCACCAACCATCACCACCATCACCACCACCATCACCACTACCACCACCAACCATCACCACCATCACCACCATCACCACCACCAACCATCACCAACCATCACCAACCATCACCACCATCACCACCACCATCACCACTACCATCACAACCATCACCAACCATCACCACCATCACCACCACCATCACCACCACCATCACAACCATCACTACCACCATCACCACCACCAACCATCACCACCATCACCACCACCATCACCACCATCACTACCATCACCAACCATCACCTACACGGGGGACCTTTGTCTGTGTATAGCTACTAACAGCACTTGCCCCTACAGCCTGCTAGAGGCTACACGGGGCACCTTTGTCTGTGTATAGGTGCTACTAACAGCACTTGCCCCTACAGCCTGCTAGAGGCTACACGGGCACCTTTGTCTGTGTATAGGTGCTACTAACAGCACTTGCCCCTACAGCCTGCTAGAGGCTACACGGGCACCTTTGTCTAAAGTCTCACTCTCGCAGTCACGGGGGGGGGGGGGGGTAGCAGCCCAGCCCCAGCCGGCCAAGGTGCGACCTCGGCCGGCTGAGCAATCTAGCCGAGACCGGTGGCACTCCCAGGGACTAGGCCTTACCGCAGGGCTCACCGGCGCAACGCTGCGTCGACGTCTTGGGGAGGGGGTCTTGAGTGATTTTCTCCGTCGTTGTGAGCTCACACACTCAACAATGTCCTCGTGTGGAGTGCAGCAGCAGCAGGAGGAGGAGGTCCGACGTCGCGTGCCGACACCTCGGGCAGGAGGCTGCAGGCAGCTGCGAACTCGTGAGATTGGCAGGGCGCGTTTATAATACGTAGTGCGGATAGGCGACCACGTGACGCGAGTGCGACTCGGATTCCGTAGAACTGATAAGACTGCGCGCTGCGCCGTAGACTCAACACTGCGGCTCAGCCGACGTTTCAGGTCCCCTGGGGGGCGTGCGAGTCACGTGGTGGGGTCTGTGACGTCACGGGGCACACGGCTGACTGTTCCACTCCTGCCAAGCTCGATAATATTTTTTATATTTTTTTATTTCTCGTCACATCTCTAACGTCTTAACAGGAGCTTCAAAACAGCAACATCGAGAGCGACAAGAGGTCAGTGTACTTCCAGGCTGGTTCACCAATGTGAAGATGTCACAGACACTAACGCTGGGAATTAACATTTAAAATTTGATTTAAAAAAATATTGCGCTTGGAGAATGCGGGAATCGATCCCACGTATCTTCTTCTTCTTGGTTCTTTCGGTAAAGTCACGTAGAAGGGAAATAATAAAATAATAAAAATAAAACATAATAAAATAATTCTCACGACGTTTCGGCCACAACGCAAGCAGCCGTCCTCAGGTGAAGACCAGGTCTGTCGAGGCGACAGAGTCTGAATGAAACAGCACACGAGCTTGGAGCATGTATATAAGCTGGGCGTCTTGACAAAGGAATTTGCATATCAAGATGAATTTAGCATATTTATGGCAAATGCAGGAATGTGATTAGTGCTACATATGCCCGTGCATTATGCAGGATTAGCAGCATCAAAGGGAGAGGATATGGGAAATGCAGGAATGTGAATAGTGCTAATTCATCATCAAAGGAAGGGGGTAGGGGTAGCATTAATCAAGGGAAGGAGTGTTAATAGTATGTAGCTGCAGTAACTAAAACCACCACGTAAACAACTAAAGTATAAACTACATAGCATCATCAGTATACTTACTATACTCTACAATAAGCTGAGTTACTAACAGTAAGTTATACATTACAATTCTACGTCGTAAAAATTATATAATATGCTACCATCTAAACTTTATTCTCTTACATCACACGAGTCTACACCGTACTATATACTGCCATAGACAAACCCAACATTAAATTACATACTGTATTGCTATAAACCACCCTATACCTTATACATTTTAATATAACACTATGTATTATTCTACCCACCCTAATGTGTATCACACTGCTATTTATTTACTATACAATTACGATACTATATATTACTTTGTTCATTGTATTAAGCATAGAGGATATGGGAAATGCAGGTATGTGAATAGTACTAATTCAGCATCAGCAGCTACATACTATTAACACACCTTCCCTTTATTAATGCTACCCCTATCCCCTCCCTTTGATGCTGAATTAGTTTAGAGAGACACGAAACTTTAGAGAGACACGAGTCGTATTGAGGAGGCACTCTGTTTTATTGTCGCCGTCACAGGCAACGATGCCAGGGTCAGGACAGCAACAGGCTGCTTGGCCAACAACGATGCAGACGATGCCGAAGGTGATGACGTAGACTTGTGCAGCTCCATGGATTCCACTCCAAACAACAACAACGACAAATTTCGATTTAAAGCTTTCGTGACTGCAGGGATTCATCTTCTTGGTTCTTTCGGTAAAGTCACGTAGAAAGAAAATAATACAAATAAAACATAAAATAATTCTCCACCTGAAGATGGCTGCTTGCGTTGTGGCCGAAACGTCGTGAGAATAATTTTGTTTTATTTTTATTATTTTATTATTTTCCTTCTACGTGAGTTTACCGAAAGAACCAAGAAGATGAATCCCTGCAGTCACGAAAGCTTTAAATCGAAATAAAATTATACAATTTTTTTAAAATTTACTTGCTGTGGTTTTCACACCTGACGATGATTGCTTGTGTTGCAGTCGAAAGGTCGTGAGAATTTAATTGGTTTATATTTTTATTACTTTATTATTTCCCTTCTACGTGACTTTACCCGAAAGAACCAAAAATATGAATCCTTGCAGTCACGAAAGCTTTAAAACAAACACTGCCGTTACCTGTGACTGCACTCATCTTACTTGTGTGTGTGTGTGCATTAAAACCTGGATTGTATTTCTGAGGGCAAGAGTTTGGAATGTCTTTTGGTAAAGGAGCACGAAGTCACATTGCATCCAGACCCCCTAAACCCTTCTAGATGCAAGTCAAAATTAACAAGTGCAATGTACAGGTTTCCCTCGCTGTCTGCGCTAGTAGAAGATGCGTTTCAAAAAGGGCACACAAAGCGACACCGCACAAGGATACAGCTGCCTGCCGAGTAGCGTGGACAGTACACACACACAATCTTGTCCTACATCCGAGCGCGTAGCCGCACGTGACTTAAGTGAAACCGCATCTCGCGAATTTTGGGTATGAACCGGCTTGCCCCATAAACAGCGCAAAATCGCACAAACAGGAAGCCGTATAATGCGAGGAGAATCTGTAGCTCTTCTCTCGCAGACGCAAACTTGGGCTGCGCGTCCTGGGAACACAATATCGGTGTGTAGCCGCAAGTTAATAGCTTCTTGGTTCTTTCGGTAAAGTCACGTAGAAGGGAAATCATAAAATAATAAAAATAAAACATAATAAAATACAATTCTCACGACGTTTCGGCCACAACGCAAGCAGAAGAACAGGTCTGTCGGAAAGACAGCGTCTGTCTTTCCGACAGACCTGTTCTTCACCTGTTCTTCTGCTTGCGTTGTGGCCAAAACGTCGTGAGAATTGTATTGTTTAATTTTTATTATTTTATTATTTCCATTCTACGTGACTTTACCGAAAGAACCAAGAAGATGAATCCCTGCAGTCACGAAAGCTTTTAATCGAAAGATAACAGCCGTTTGAATTTTGGGCCACGTCTTTAAATTTCAGGACAATGGGTTGAGAGTTGTGCAGTGAGGCCAGGATGAAAACATTTCTAGTCCGGCCAATATCTCGTGAAGTCATACAGAATTATAACCAGTCTTGCGTTAAAGTTTACACCAAACACTCGTGCTATATAACAATAAACTAAATGCAGAACGAAACTGCTCTACAGACTCTAACGAAAAGCATTAAAACTAAGTTATTCAGATGATTTTCATCCATGTGCTAACAAAAAACGTGCTATTGAATTGGAATAAAGGGCTTTCACTGTTAAACTGTGCCTCAGATTTCAGCCACGGCAGCTGAGGTTGTCTTCGGCGGTGGTTCAAGTCAGTCTAGCAGCCATGCTTTAGGCCGTGGCTGCAGGCAGCGAGCAGTCACCTCACAGCGGGCTGCGGCAATCTCTACGGTGGCAAGTCAGGTCGGCTTACAGCAGACCGCACCTATTGAGGCATGGCGGGTCTTGTATACGTTGAGTAATGGCAAGTTGAGTTGCACTTGGGCTGTCAGTGGTAGTAGCCCTTGGCGGTTGAATGGGTAAGTGCTTGTCCCAGACAAGGCCATGGTTCAGTGGCAAACCGTGGTAGTGCTCAGAGTTTGGAATGTATCACTCGCAGACCGTGGCAAGTGGAATGGCTTAGTGGCTGACTGGGACATGTCATGGCATGTTGAAAGAGTCAGTGGCTGGTGGCTGTGGCGGGCTGTGGTGGTCCATGGTGATCTGTGGTGATCTGTGGCGGGCTGTGGTGGTCCGTGGTGATCTGTGGTGATCCGTGGTGATTTCATGTTGAGTCAGGGTGGAGAGGCGTCAGCTTGGCTCGTTTCGAGAGGCCAAGATGCAAGGCCGGACCTGATGTGGTTAAAGGGGGGGGGGGGGTTAGGCTACGACAGTAACACACGTTAACTCACATTCTCAACGATTTTCTAAGTCGTCATTATTTCTGGTGACATGGAGGGGCCTTCGTTCATAGGTGGATAAACAAAGGACTGCAAACCATCGTGGGATTTTTCATCATTATTGTAAAGTTACTCTGAGGATTACACACACTTAGTTGCCACGTGACCATTGACTCCTCCAAAGTAAGTAGAAGAACGTCGTCATTTGGAGTCACAATTCGATGAAAAAAACATTCTCTTTTTGAAACTTTTTTAGTTTTTTCTGCTTCCTTTGAAGAGTTTTGTCTGCTCCATTAGCATTCCGCATACACACACTCAGACATGCTCTATCCACTGCGAGATGAAGGCCTCTCCGAAGCTGCCGCCATCCCTCACGCTCGCACAACAATGAATCTAGCACACACACTCGGATATCCTCGCTCCGTCGACCCCGCAAGTGGACGTGTTCCCACTCCGCCGTGAGTGTCGCTCACGGCGAGGTAGCAACACTCGGCACTGCCAGGTGCAGACCATCTCGCGCTCTCACACCTACATCACCCGGAGAGCTACGGTGGTCATCACTCATCAAGGCCTCGATACAGAGACGTTGCTTTCTCTGTGTGCCTATGTTTGTTCCCTCTCTCTATGTATCTCTGTGATATCTGTCTGCTTATATGTCTGTCTATATGTTTCTGGTTCTGTGTTTTTATCTCTCTCTCTCAAATGTAGTATTCTCAGGAAGAACATAATCAACCAGGTAGGGTGTAGACTGTTATGTTATCCGACTCTCTGTTGTATTACATTCCATTTCTAAGTATACTAGATTTGTGTTTCTATTTCATTTATTCCTGATGATGATTGCTTGTGTTGCAATCGAAACGTCGTATGCTAGTATTTAATTTATTACTTTCTCTTTATACGTGACTTTACCGAAAGAACCAAAGAGTCATTCCTGCAGTCACGAAAGCTCCAAATTAAGATTGTACTTAGCAGGCTCAAATCCCTGCTTAGCTTCCTAGACAGACCCAGTGGAGGTGAGGCACATCCATGGATGGTTTCATCGTGGGAAAACGTGAAAGGCGTGCGAGTTAGAAACACGTGCGCTTGTGCCGGCCGTGGTTTCGATGCTTTGTCCTTACCTGGAGGAACCCACTTGGGTAGAGGCGATGCGGTGGCACGATCCGCGACGCCGGCTTCGTTGAACGCGGGCGGGGGGAGGCGCTTCGCTGATTGCCGAGGGGCAGGATCTGGCCCGACATCCGCCCCGGCTCCACGCGCCGCGCCCGTTGTTCTGCTGCCCCTGGCCACGGCGGCTTTGCTCCCTCTCCTGTTGGCGGTGGCGGCGGTGACCCTAGGCACCTTGAACTTCCAGAAGGGCTTCTTGTGGTCGCTGTCATCGCTGTCGGACTTCCCAGCGGACTCCGAGGACTCGCCCGTCTCGTTGTCTGTCGTGTTTTAGACAACATGTGATTACCCGTCGTCGTCGTGGTCGCTGCATTGTGGACACTGTTGTTTCATATTTCTGATCGGTCAGAATTACTTTACCAAATAAAAGCAAGTATTCCAATGTGGTCATGGCACGTATTGAATGTTTGCCAAATATTACTATTGAAAAAATTTTTTTTGGGAACAATACAGTCGTAGTGATAGTGCTACAGAGTCAACTGAAGCTTCAAATCAAGATTTTATCTCGACTTTGAAAAATCAATAAAGAATACGATACGATTTAGGAAAAAGCCAGCAGGAGACTGCTGTGTGGTTTGAACAGAGGGCAACACATGAGCATCCTCAGTGGCCTGGCACTGCCATGCAAAACTAAACAACTTTGTGTCATCAGGTAAGGCCCACTGAGCCAAATGTCTCTTCTTCAGAAGCGACTTGGCTATCACAAATGGTAGCTCAAGAAAGTGAGCAATTATCACGTGGAGATGTATCGCGGCGAAATATTCTAAATGTAGAGGGAAAACTGGAGGACCCGAAGAAAAATCCACGTGACCACGGGGAGAGACACGCAAACTCCAAATATACAGCAGCAGGCGTCAGGGTCGGGATCGAACGCACGACCTTCTGTACACCAGACGAGGAAGTGAAACATCTCCTAGCCACCGTACAAACACATAGATTCCCCGTACAGCCATTCAGAGGCTGTTGTGGCAGCTGCCGTGAGCGAGCACGTATGAAGGTCGGCACGGCATACATGGGGGTGGATGGCCAGCACCACGCCTGGAATTGCACCAAGTACTCATTTGAGGCTGAGTCGACCTCGGAGAGGCCCAGGACTGGTTCATATAATCGTTACTGGTGTTGGCAGTGAGCATCATACATGTCCACACACGTGCAAACATACAGAAAGCCACAAATCTGTAGAGTCTCATACCGGGTGGGTCGTCCGTGTTGACGGTGGCACTGCCCACGGCTTCCTGTGAACTCTCCCGCGAAGACGCCGCCACTTCCGTCTGATCACCAGCGAGGGCAAGGACCTCCTTGAGCTCCCTCTCAAAGAGACGCTCGTCGTCCAGGGACGGTCTGCGCAGAGTGGCGCAAAGTGCGATTGCAAACGACGACAATGCACAGAGGTTGGTGTGGGCAGTGCAATCTTCTTTTCTTCTTATATATAAGAGTCTCCGCGCGCTTGCGGGGGATTTGGCTCTTGGACGGTGGGCTTCACATAGAAATAAAATTGGCAGGCGGCACGCCCTAAGCCCCGCGGTGGGAATAGGCTATTCCGTTTCCCCATCCGTAAAGTTTAAAGTTGTTTAATTAACACATTTGTGCGGTTTCTATTATTAATTACTTACTTATTGCTCGACATCGACCGTACCAACTGACGCCAATTGCGTGGGGGGGGGGGGTAGACACTGCCAAGTGATGCGCGTTCGCACGAGCTCATTTCCTTTTACGCGTTTTACAGCAGGCAAGACGTACATACGTAACTCTGCGGACATTTCTTCACAGTGTCATGTCCTCTTCGCCCCCCCCCCCCCCCAACACGATGCGTCCACTTTATACTACAGACTCCGTAGATAATAATATTTTACTGCTTACATACCATTATTCTTGCACGGGCGGGGGATGCTGGGGGGGGGGGGGGGGTAGCGGCCCAGCCCCTAGCCTGGCAACGTGCCAACTCCGCCGCCTCGCCAATGTAGGCCAGGACGGGGGCTAAGCATGGCACAAGGCCTCAACACGCCTATGCTAAGTACAGAGTTCCTTGCTTCTTACGCTAACAACTCAAGTCCATTGTTTACTATTGTTAAACACATTAGTTTACAAACATTACAATAATAATGTTTGTGTGCTGATAAAAAATATGCTTAATTGCTTAATATTATGAAACAAATACGTTGCCAGATATTACTATATATATATCTTTGTGTGCACATACCAACTCTGGTTCATTGTTTATCTTTCATTTACACTTATCTCTGCTTATTTCTTAAATGCATCTCTATTGTTTCCATCGCTCACGTCACGCTATTTACTCATACGTAGTACTGCGATACTGATAGCTGTGCCATCATCGGGGATTGTTGTGCCCATCGATGTGTGTGTATGAGTCCACGTGTGTGTCTTTGAGTCCATATGTTTGTGCGTGTAGAGCCATGCGTGTCTTTAACTCCATGTCTGTCTTTTTCGAACGGACAACGCCCGATGTGTGTGTGTACGTCAAAGTGTTTGTGTGTGTGTGTCAGTCCAAGTGTGCGTGTAAGTCCATTTGTGTGCGTATCAGTAGCTGTGTGTGTGTTAGTCCATGTGTGTGTGTGTTAGTCCATGTGTGTGTGTGTTAGTCGATGTGTGTGCATGGCTCCATCTGAGTGTGTATGTGTATTCGTGTGTCTATGTGTGTCAGTCGATGTGTATGTGTGTGTTAGTCCATATGTGTGTGTGTGTAAGTCCACATGTGTGTGTAAGTCCATACATGTGTGTGTGTCTCACTCGATGTGTGTGTGTAAGTCAGTGCGCGTGTGTGAGTCGACATGTGTGTGTTAATCCATGTGTGTGTCAGTCTATGTATGTGTGTAAATACATGTGTGTGTAAGTACATGTGTGTGTAAGTACATGTGTGTGTAAGTACATGTGTGTGTAAGTACATGTGTGTGGGGAGCGGTAGTGTAGCGGTTAGCGCGCTGCGCTATGAACCTGGCGACCCGGGTTCGATTCCCGCTCACGGCTAACACCAGTGACGATTATCTGAAACGGTCCTGGGCCTCCCCTAGGTCGACTCAGCCTTAAATGAGTACCTGGTGCGGTGTGTAAACATCGCCACTGGGGAGACAAAGGCGGTCGGGCGTGGTGCTGGCCACCTACCCCCTCATGTACCGTTCCGGCCTTCATAGGTGCTCATTAACAGCACTTGCCCCTACAGTCTGTTAAGGCTATACGGGGGATCTTTGTTTATGTCAATGTGTGTGTTAGTGCACGTATGTCTGTGTGTGATTCCATGTGTGTGTGTCTGAGTCGCTGTATGTGTGTACGTCCATATATGTGTGTGTAACTCCATGTGGGTGTATCTAAAGTGGATGTCTATGCGTGTGTGAGTCCATATGTATGTGTGCGTCAGTCCATGTGTGTGTGTCTTAGTCCATATGTGTGTGTGTGTGTAAGTACACCCAATTCAAGAGCCGAATGGCTCACAGGGCTATACCTAATAAATGAACTTGAACTTTAAATGTGTGTTTACGTCAATGTGTGTGTGTCAGTCCACGTATGTCTGTGTGTGAGTCGGTGTGTATGTGTGTGTGTGAGTCCCTGTATGTGTGTACGTCGATATGTCTGTGTAACTCCACGTGTGTATGTCAAGTGTGTGTGAGTCCATATATGTGTGTAAGTCGATGTGTTTGTGTGAGTCGATATATGTGTGCGTCTCAGCCCATGTGCGTGTGTGTTAGTCGCTTTGTGTGCGTTGCTCCTTGTGAGTAAGTGTAAGTCCATTTCTTTGCGTGTCTGTAGGTCCATGTGTGCGTGCGAGTGAATGTATGTGGTTTATTGACCTGCTCAAGGCCTATGATACCATCAGTAGGCCTGGCCTCTGGGTTGTTCTTCGTGCTTTCGGAGTCCCTCACCCTTTGCTCACGATCCTTAGGACCTTCATGATGGTGAGCGGCCCCACGTCAAACTACGTGGCCGTCAGTCAGAGCCATTCCCTCTACACCTTGGGGTGTGACAGGGATGTCCTCTGGCTCCCACATTATTTTACATATCTTTTGACCACGTAGTTCGTGAAGCCTTCAGTGACCTATACCGGTGGAATTACCATATGGTACAGATACAATAAGAGGCTGATCGACGCCCGGGTGCGGTCAAGGGATGCCTCCCTATTGCTCAACCATGTTATGTATGCCGATGCTCTGGTGATTGCTGCTCACTGCTGCTGAACCTGGAGCTTGTCACTAAGAGGTGGGGCCTCACCATCAGCCCCACCAAAACTAACCATCTGCCTGGGTATTTTATACCATCGAACAATCCAGCCCCACAACTCACAATTGGTGATGCGGCAGTTGTGGAGAGTTGGAGAGATTCCCATACCTGGCCAGTGTGCTCATGACCGGCTCCGGTTTGACAGCAGAGGTCTCACTCCAAATTAGTCGGGCGCCATTATCTTTTCATCGGCTGCGTAACGCTGTGTGGAAGCTACCTGGTCTCTCGCTCCGCATGAAGCACCAGGTCTTCTCAGCCACGGTAATTCCCTCCCTTCTCTACGCTTGCAAAACATGCACCCCCCTAATAGAACATCTTCGCCGGCTACAAACATTTAGGCTGGCCTGCTAACGATACATCCTGCACTTAACCATATGTGTGTGTGCATCTAAGTCGATGTGTTTCTATGTGTGTAGGTCGATGTCTGTGTGTAAGTCTACATGTGTGTCTGCCTTTTTCGCCCGGGCAACGCCGGGTACTTACCGCTAGTAATGTTATAAATAAGAGGTTGCTACATAACATGATGGAGCAGCTGGAAGGAGTGAATCCAAACTAGGCATGGAAGGAATTTCCCTCCTGATGGTTTCATGAATTGCCATGATTTAGGATTGCAATTCGGCTCAAGAATCTGTTCTTTCGTTACCATTGCAGTGGCTGTCGGAAGCAACTGCGAATCCATGAGATGCAATAGAAACAATACAAACAACGCTGACTTGTAAAACAATGACGAGGCGATGCACTCCATCTGGTGAGCGTCTCTAAGGGACATGCATTTACATCATGTCATGACGTAACGGCACAATAATAGTAATGTAGTAGTGTGTAGTGTATAGCAGTATAGTGTAGTGTATAGTAGTGTAGTGTATAGTGTAGTGTATAGTAGTGTAGTGTCTAGTAGTGTATAGTGTAGTGTATAGTAGTGTACAGTGTAGTGTATAGTAGTGTATAGTGTAGTGTATAGTAGTGTACAGTGGAGTGTATAGTGTAGTGTATAGTAGTGTAGTGTATAGTAGTGTAGTGTCTAGTAGTGTATAGTGTAGTGTATAGTAGAGTAGTGTATAGTGTAGTGTATAGTAGTGTAGTGTATAGTAGTGTACAGTGTAGTGTATAGTAGTGTAGTGTATAGTAGAGTAGTGTATAGTGTAGTGTATAGTAGTGTAGTGTATAGTGTAGTGTATAGTAGTGTACAGTGTAGTGTATAGTGTAGTGTATAGTAGTGTAGTGTATAGTAGTGTAGTGTATAGTAGTGTATAGTGTAGTGTATAGTAGTGTAGTGTATAGTAGAGTAGTGTATAGTGTAGTGTATAGTAGTGTAGTGTATAGTAGTGTAGTGTATAGTAGTGTAGTGTATAGTAGAGTAGTGTATAGTGTAGTGTATAGTAGAGTAGTGTATAGTGTAGTGTATAGTAGAGTAGTGTATAGTGTAGTGTATAGTAGAGTAGTGTACAGTGTAGTGTCTAGTAGTGTATAGTGTAGTGTATAGTAGTGTACAGTGTAGTGTATAGTATTACCTTCCGTCTCTTGCTGTTCCTGCTGCTGTGTTCAAGGCCGTGACTTGACGGGACTTCTTGGTTCCGCTCAAGGCCTTCTTTGCAGGCTTTGCCTTGTCGCCATTTTCATCGTCAGAATTGGTCACCGCTTGAGACATTTTGCTTGGCGGAAGAGAGGCCGATGAGAAGTCACCGTCTGTGGCGATGCAACACGCACACACATTGACGCGCGTACATCGCTGGGTTTGTTAAACCGATAACCATTTTCGGAATCAAATGGCGGTTATGAAAGTCGGGAATTGGCAATAGTTTACGGTGGGATTTTACTACCGGTGCAGAGGGCCTCCACAAGAGGGAGCTGAAAAGAGGAAATTGCCTACTCTCCCACGCTGCGCAGACACATTGGTAGAGGCGGCAAAGCGCCTCCTCGACCACACACAACCAAGCGCGGTGAACTCATTGACACCGCTGGGTGGAAGAGAGGTGGGGAGGGGATTTAAGAAACTTGCCACGCCGGGAAATGGAGTTGAACCAGCGGCTTCTGGATTGCAAGCCCACCGCGCTAACCACGGCAGCTCCCTTGCGGATGGATCTAATGCGATTTAACTTTGGTAATGAAATATGACTTCTAATCATTTAAATAAGCCAACGAGTCAACGACCATAATTACAATCATAACCATCACTACTGTCCACCACGTCGTCTGCCCATAACCATCATATGTATAGATACCAGAGGTGGGACAGTCATTGTTATGCAAGTCCAAGTCGAGTCTGAAGTAATCAAATTCATGACTCGAGTCTGACTCGAGTCCAAGTCACATGACTCGAGTCCACATCTCAGAGGTGGGACAAAGTCATTGTTATGCAAGTCCAAGTCGAGTCTGAAGTAATCAAATTCATGACTCGAGTCTGACTCGAGTCCAAGTCACATGACTCGAGTCCACATCTCAGAGGTGGGACAAAGTCATTGTTATGCAAGTCCAAGTCGAGTCTGAAGTAATCAAATTCATGACTCGAGTCTGACTCGAGTCCAAGTCACATGACTCGAGTCCACATCTCAGAGGTGGGACAAAGTCATTGTTATGCAAGTCCAAGTCGAGTCTGAAGTCATCAAATTCATGACTCGAGTCTGACTCGAGTCCAAGTCACATGACTCGAGTCCACACCTCTGATAGATACCTCACATTCTACTCACCGTCGTCTTCAAAGTCCTCAGGCTGAGTATAATCAAATTTCTTGATTCTGCAACACCAATCATTTGGATAAAAGAAAAACGACGAAAGATCAATTCAGGAATAACTCACATTACGTACATGGATTCACGGGCCCACTTGCTGTACTGCCAGGACACCAGTGCCACTGAATTACAATGACACAATGCAAAGCAAGTGCCATGGCAGTGCCTATCGATCTGCAAAGGCGGTTGTCAATCAGTGACATTGAGGCTGCATTGAAACTCGTTGTAATCGATGAACATGACACGTAGCCGGCCAACACTGTCCCAACTGATCCGATGTACCAATGTCATCAATTACACTATACACTACACTGTACACTACTAAACACTACTATACACTACACTATATTACTAGACACTACACTACTATATACTACACTACTATACACTACACTATACACTACACTATACACTACACTACTATATACACTACACTACTATACACTACACTACTATACACTACACTATACACTACTATATACACTACACTACTATACACTACTATACACTACACTATACACTACACTATACACTACTATATACACTACACTACTATACACTACACTGCTATACACTACACACTACACTATACACTACACAACTATACAGTACACTACTATACACTACAATACACTATACTACTATACACTACTGTACACTATACTACTACACTATACACTATGCTATACACTATACACACTACTATACACTATGCACTACACTACTACACTATACTACTAAACACTACACTACTACACACACTCGTGCTGTACTAGTACACTACACTATACTACTATACACTACACTACTATACACTACTACACTATACTACTACACTACACACACTCGTGCTGTACTAGTACACTACTATACACTACACTACTGTACACTGCACTATACACTACTACACTATAATACACTACTATACACTATACTACTACACTATACACTATAATACTACTACACTACACACACTCGTGCTGTACTAGTACACTACTCTACACTACACTACTATACACTACACTACTATACACTACACTACTATACACTACACTATACACTACACTACTATACACTACACTACTATACACTACACTATACACTACACACACTCGTGCTGTACTAGTGACGAATTGGCCACGTTCTGTTCACGTGACCACCCCCTCACCAGTTGCCGTGTCGGGTGGTGGCGAGTTTAGCGACACAACATTTACACATTGACGCGATCTGCCCCCCCCCCCAACAACAAACTCCCTTTCTGTATGAAACAGCCACAGAGCCACTCACGCACCTGAGTAACCTCGGCATGTCAATTGAAGTCTCACACCCCCCAATACAACAACCACAAGCCACCAACGAGCAATAAAACTAAAAAAAAACACGCGGATAAGAGCCGCGATGACGTCGATAACAACAACGATGAGGGATTTCCCTCAAACGTGAGGGAAGTGAACGCCAACTTTGTATAACTGTGAAGTTGTATCAAGTTAAACTTTTGTCGATTAACGCGAATTACCGAGTTTGGCGCGAAGCCAGATTTGCAAAGCGCACGAGGGGGACGAAGCCGCTGATTCCTCGCAGCCAGTTTCGTCACGACGCCGATTGTGGTGGTGGTGGTCACGATGCAATAATAAAAACGACTTACGTTTACAATATTGTAAGTATGGGTTTAATATCGTTTAAAATGTGTACAATTAAATAATGTATTTATTAGGGGAGGCAGGGAGGGGTGTTTTAAGATATAAATGTTGTGGATTGCGTCAAGGCAGAGAAGATGGGTGAATGTGTTAACGAATGCGGCAGGCGAATGATCGGTTGGCAGCGTCTTTTCCGCGGGGGGTTGTGGGTCACGTGGTGTCACCCCCCCCCCCCCCGGCTTTCGTGATTGGGTGGGTGGGTGGAGGGTGAATTTTGACTTTAAACTTTAATATTCTTGGTTCTTACAGGTAAAGTCACGGAGATGGAAAATAAATAATAAAAATAATTAAATTACATTTTAATTAAAAATAATAAGTTTGAAGTCTAAATAATAAATTGGGTGTTTTGCTTTTATTATTTTTTAATTAATGATACTTTTAAATTTTTTTACTTTATATATTCGTGACTTTACAAAAAGAACCAAAAATTTGAATTCCTGCAGTCACGAAAGTTTAAGTCAAAATTTAATACGACTTTGCATTTACCATTCTATTAATTGAACGTTGCCTTGCAGTGAAACTCGGTTCATAACTCACAAAGGCAGAATCACATTTGGCAGTGTTCACAAGAGCCCATGAACTCAGTAGAGAGCCACAGGTGACAGCGCGTGGCGACACCGACACACACAAAGCGCGCGTCTGGGGGGACATCTCCCACTGCCGCTGTCAGTGACCACCTCCATCAGCCGCACTGCTCTCGGTGCCTGAGCTGGACTCACTTTACACCGCTGGGAACCTCCTGGTTACACCAGCCCACAGGGGATTGTTGTGTCCGTCCGTTCGTCGTGCATAAAAAAAATGGGAGGGGTGGGGCTGGGTGGAGAGGGGCTGGGTGGGGAGGAGCTGGGTGGGGAGGGTGGGGCTGGGTGGGGAGTGGGGAGGGGTGGGGAGGGTGGGGCTGGGGTGGGGAGGGTGAGGAGGGTGAGGAGGGGCTGGGTGGGGAGGAGCTGGGTGGGGAGGGGCTGGGTGGGGAGGGTGAGGAGGGGCTGGGTGGGGAGGGTGGGGCTGGGGTGGGGAAGGTGGGGCTGGGTGGGGAGGGTGGGGCTGGGTGGGGAGGGTGAGGAGGGGCTGGGTGGGGAGGGGCTGGGTGGGGAGGGTGAGGGGCTGGGTGAGGAGGGGCTGGGTGGGGAGGGTGAGGAGGGGCTGGGTGGGGAGGGTGAGGAGGGGCTGGGTGGGGAGGGGCTGGGTGGGGAGGGTGAGGAGGGGCTGGGTGGGGAGGGGCTGGGTGGGGAGGGTGAAGAGGAGCTGGGTGGGGAGGGTGAGGAGGGGCTGGGTGGGGAGGGGCTGGGTGGGGAGGGGCTGGTCACCCCGTGGTGCACTCTGCACGCGAGTGAGGAGCACCGCCCTGAGCGCGCCGTGTCAGTGCAACATCCACGTGGGCGCTGCGGGGAGGGAGTCAGCGCACGTGGTGGGGTGTGAGCGCGGTGAGGGAGGGAGAACGGGGAGAGAGACAGGGAGAGTGTGGAGGAGAGAGATGGGGGGGGGGGAGATGTGGTGGGAAATGACTTTGACACAGTCCACTGGGCATCTGTAATTGGGTGCTCATCATCAAGTTCTCATTCAGTGGTGGAAAGTCCACGTTCATATGGTCGATCCAGATTTCGGAGATTTTTAACATCGTGGCTCACAGCGCCGCCTGGTGGAACGAAAGGGCATCGCAAACATCCTCCAGCGAATATCTTTATTTGGAGCTTTCGTGACTGCAGGAATGACTCTTTGGTTCTTTCGGTAAAGTGACGTAAAAAGATAAAATAATAAATTTAAAAATAGCATACGACGTTTCGATTGCAACACAAGCAATCGTCATCAGGTATAAAAGAAATAAAAAATCTAACCATAAAACTATAGACAGACACACAGACAGATCTATATTTAAGGCCCCGTCACAGAAACGACCTCTCTCTTTGTGCCGATGTATTCTCTCTGTGTGTCCTTGTGATGTCTGTCTGCTTGTGTGTCTGTCTATAGTTTTCTAGTTAGATTTTTGTTGCTATTTCTTTTATGCCTGATGATGATTGCTTGTGTTGCAATCGAAACGTCGTAATATGCTATTATTCAATTTATTATTTTATCTTTAGACGTGACTTTACCGAAAGAACCAAAGAATAATTCCTGCAGTCACGAAAGCTCCAAAACTAACATTTAAATGTGGTAAGCAATGTGGGACATCGATGTACACAGATATGAACAAGATCAGCAGACGAGACGTCTTTCATTTAATCGGTCTCTCCACGAAACAAAGGAACGTTTTACACAAAATATAAATCCCACGGCCTTGTGCGAGTCCATGACTAGTGCAGCATTGACTCAGTGCGAGGCAGCTGTGGACCGGTTCTTGTGCACGATGTCTCAACAGCAGTCAGGGCTCGCTTCTACCCACGGTTGTCAACATCCAGACGTTCATCAGCAAGGAACATTTTTCGTCCTAGTTCACCAACATAAGACGTCATACAAAATCCTAATTAGCGTTGGGTAGAATGTATCTACTCAATGTGCTCTGCCTTGTAACTGAATACAAAAATGTAAAAAAAAATGCATTTTAAATGTGCTCTTAAAATTACCTCCTTGCTATGAAATAATTCAGACTTTACATATTTCATTTATCGATCTCGCCACGAAACAAAGGAATGTTTTAAACTATAACCATCACGGCCTTCTGGGAGTGCATCATTGATTCAGTGCAAGCCACCTATGGACCCTTATTGGTGCACAGCGTCTCAACAGCAGCCGGGCTTGCTTCAACCCACGGTTATGAACCTCCAGATGTGAATTAAACAAGGAACATTTCTCGTCCTAGTTTGACAAAGTCTGTCAACACGTAATACAAAATTATAATTCGTGTTGTAGAGAATGTATCTCCTCTACGTGTAGCGTTTAAGCGGTACGCCTTGTAACTGACGGATGATCCGAGCGTGCTCCCTATTGCATGCTGCCTACTCCAGAGGCAGATACTTCCTTGAAACACAAAAGTACCCTTTGAGCTGTATCACAAGAATAACGGGTCTAACCTGAGTAATCTCTACAGGCTACTTACAAACACAAACACACACTTTGCCCCAACATCACTTATTCGATGTTTGACCCTCAGACAAAATGTTCAATGTACGCGCACAATCAGACAAGTATTCATTCTAAACTACTGACAGGCATATTGACAAAATTGAATAACTGCAGTGAAACTTACTGCATCGGTAAAGTCACGGAGAAATAAATTAAATAACAGAATACGACGTTTCGATTGGAATACAAGCAACCATCATCAGGTGCAACAAGTGAATGAGAAAACATAGTGAACTTAGAAATATAATGCAACACAACACAGAGTCGGCCAACACAACAGTCAACACCCTACCTGGTTGATTACGTTCTTCCAAAATTGAACAATTTAGTTTAGATAACATCTTATTAACAAGGAGCTATTTAAAGAATGCACCCTCTACTGAACAGTGGATGTGAAACACACAATTGTACAATTCAAAACGAGTAGGCCTTTGCATGCTGGCGTCTGGGTCAAAATGTAGCAAATTCTAAACATTACCTACAAACGACACAGCTGAGATGACACATCAATCATCGCTCCCCACTGACAGGCTCTTATCCACACGCAGGCCGGTGCAGGACCACCACCTTGTGCCACACAGGGGCAGCTGCCACTTGGGGATGTTTCGAGTGTTTGAGACGAGATACGATGCAAAACTCAGAGTTGCCAGAGGCGATTAAGCAAGCACCATATAAATGCAATTATGATGAGAACATAGTGAATGCTTGGGGGCTTATTGGCTCTCGCTCCTGGTTAGAGATCTACCCAACACACAGGGCCACAAAGACTGGCCACTCTTACCCTGCAGGTTGAACCTAGGAACTGAGTGTTCAACTTCACATTCTTGTCATTAAAGGCCTGTGACAAAGGTCCATCTATTGGAGCGACATCGTCTCTGGCTTACACATCTACTGGGTCTCCATTTGACTTCGTGTTGTCTCAGAGGAAGTCCACCCACACCTCCACTTCCACAAACTGCTGGGAGTTGCCTCGCTCTGCCTCACAGTCAGAATTCTCCTCCTGCTTCACGTTGCCTCCATCCATGTGAAGGTCACATTCTGGACTTTAATCATCTTCACATTTTACCTTCACTTCTTCACTCTTCACCATCACCTCTTCATATTCCACCTTCACCTCTTCATATTTCACCTCGATAGCTTTAAAATTGTCCAAGCTGGGATTTTCTTCTGGTTCTTGTTTCACGAGGGATGGGCTCATTGCGACACTTTCACTTTCACAAGCTGATTTCAGACTCCACTCCTGGTGGATCTTGTGATGCTTGTGTGTTCTCTGGTGTACATGAAGATTTGATGACTGTGCAAACGCCTTCCCGCACGGAGTGCACTTGAAGGGTTTCTCTCCCGTGTGAGTTCTCTGGTGTATTACAAGAGTAGATGACTTTGCAAACGCCTTCCCACACACACTGCACTTGAAGGGTTTCTCTCGCGTGTGTGTTCTCTGGTGTTTTACAAGAGAAGATGACTCTGCAAACGCCTTCCCACACACACTGCACTTGAAGGGTTTCTCTCCCGTGTGTGTTCTCTGGTGTTTTACAAGAGAAGATGACTCTGCAAACGTCTTCCCACACACACTGCACTTGAAGGGTTTCTCTCCCGTGTGTGTTCTCTGGTGTTTTACAAGAGTAGATGACTGTGCAAACGCCTTCCCACACACACTGCACTTGAAGGGTTTCTCTCCCGTGTGTGTTCTGTGGTGTTCTACAAGATTTGATGACTGTGCAAACGCCTTCCCACACACACTGCACTTGAAGGGTTTCTCTCCCGTGTGAGTTCTCTGGTGCCGTGTCAAATTTGCAGTATGATCCGTGCTGTATGCACACCGGTCGCATTGTTGCCTTGTCGCACCGAGCCGCGCCGAGTGCCTTTGCTCCATCAGACCAATTCTGCAGAGGAAGCGACACCATCTACACGTCAGTATTGAGGCACAGCGGAATGCATATACACAGTGACACGTGACTTACACGTCTATACTTATTCATAGATATTCATGATGCAGTGAAAAAGTTTCCCCAAATTCATCACACGGGCTGTTATGGCACACAATGAGAGGGTGAATGGTCATAAATATGCCTGGAAGCCCTCGTATCTTCAAAATGAATGGGAACCCAAAACTCCGAGCACACAATTTCGGCTGTCTGGCTACAAAATAAATAATTATAAGAGCTAAATTCGGCTGACATAGCAAAGGGTGTTGAAACCAATCCTATTTGTGTTATGCAGAAATGCGTAAATTAATACTGATAGGAACCTCCTGATTACACCAGCCCACAGGGGATTATTGTGTCCGTCGTGAAGGGAGGGGCTGGGTGGAGAGGGTGGAGAGGGTGGGGAGGGGCTGGGTGGGGCTGGGTGGTGGGTGGGGAGGGTGGGGCTGGGTGGGGAGGGGCTGGTCACCCCGTGGTGCCCTTATAAAACTCAACGTTTAACCTACTCACGCCGGCTTGTGCCCGCCCTCACAGTCGGCATATTTGCGGAATACACCACGCCGCCGTTGACCCTGCAGGCCATTGACCGAGCAACCCGACGTTCCTAGCAGCTCCCTCCGCAGCAGCAGGAATGTTGTTTAATCACAACTTAGAGGTATGAAGCCAGGCTCAATGTCCTTGAATGATGGGATGAACAGATCTGACGTCAGCTGCTGCACGTGTGTGTGCTGCTAACGTCCTGTTTCCACTCTTATAAAGAGTTCCAGAGGAAAACTAAAATAAACTATTGTTTTGATACAACCTCCGTGTTCATCAGAGTTAATATACTTTACACTGTCACACACTGCCCGGTTTTTCCCTCCACATTCAGCGTCTTTGACAGACAGACATTGACACACGTAGTCTTGGTTCGTTCGGTAAAGTCACGTAGATAGGAAATAAAAATAACAGATCATGAAATTAAATTAAATAAACACCACTTGTGTGGCGATCGAAACGTCGTGGGTTTATTCTTTATTTGCAATTTTTTATTTTAGTTAACATTATTATCTGTTATTTTTTTTAATCTCCGTGACTTCACCGAAAGAACCAAGAATATGAATTGCTGCAGTTACGAAAGTTTTAAGTCAAAACATTGACACACGCGTTGACAAAACCCACCTTGTTGTTGTTGTGGGCAGGTAGCTTCTGTAAACAAGAGCGGTACAGCAGCTCAGGCGGGCTTTGGATGGTAAAAAAACGAAAAGAAAAACTGCGTTAATATCTACAATAAACCAAAGTGACAAAGTAGCGAGCCGCGTGAAGACAAATTAAACTTAAGGGAGGGAATTAAAGCAAACGCGACCAGGCGAGGGCAGGAGGCAAGGCCCCGCGTGTCTAGGCCCCGCGTTGTAAAGTTCCAACTTGGACATCGATTCACAAGCTGCTGCTACTCTAGTGACATCCCTACGAGAGAGAGAGCGAGGCTCTAGCTTGGTAAACAACAACAACCACAACAACAACAACCACAACAACAACCGCAATGAGAATTTCTCACCTCGTATTGCAGTTCACGCGCGGACCTCCAGCTTCCTGTTAGCTCGTGACGTCACGCGGCAGCAGATGACATGACGTCACGCGGCAGCAGATGACATGACGTCACTTCTGGGGTACAAGACCCTCCCTTCTCACAATAAGAGGCTACCCTAACTGAATAAATTAATAAATTATGTTGATGTTTGCGATCATCAACATTATCAATAAACATCATTTACACCATCATATACAACAACATCATCAGCATCAACAACATCATCAGCATCAGCAACATCATTAATAAGTATAAACTGCATCGCAGTTGCCGCTATGTCGACTAGCTGCCGCTATGTCGACTAAATGTAAGGACAACTTGATTTCCAAATTCAATCGCCTCTCAAACAAGAAACCGGACCCACACATTGAAAAGCTAGATATTAACAAAGTCGTAATTAATCGCAGTAACAGTCCTATTTCTGAAGGTTTGAAATCCGTTTTAGCTAAAGGACTAAACTTTGCAGTCACACCTAGACACATACCAGTTAATGATATAATTGCTCGAGTAGATGTAGCTCTCAAGGGCTTGAGTCACATCGCTGCAGACGTAGCAAGATCCGAAATCTCTGTAACCCTCAAAAACGCTAAGATGCCAGCTAGCAACATCAGCAAAGAGGAGCGTTTTGAATTAGCTCAATTAAAAAAGAGGGATGACATTGTCATCCTCTCAGCCGACAAAGGCAATGCCACTGTCATCATGGACAAAATAGAATACAACAACAAAATTCAAGAACTACTAAACGATGGCAGCTATACAAAAATAAAAAGAGACCCCACCAACAGCCTCGTCTCCAAAACCAACAACATCATTTCTGCTTCAACCGCATTAATTGATCAGACCAAACAGTTCTCGTTGAAACCTTCTGCAGCCAGACCACCAAGATTGTACGGCTTGCCAAAGATACATAAAGAAGATACACCTCTTCGTCCCATTGTCTCTACTATCAACTCCCCCACTTACAAACTGGCTCGTTTTTTGTCTGAAATCCTACGGCCTTTCACTGGAAAAACCACCTCTGCAGTACTAAACTCTACTGACCTGGTATCGACAATCAAGGGGATTGCCCTGTCCCCAGACGACCTGCTTGTCAGTTTTGATGTGGTTTCCTTGTTCACCAAGGTACCTGTGCCTGACACCATCGTAATCATTGAAGACTTGGTTCATCAAGGACTGAATGCTGGGGTACCCCCCCTGGTGAGACACTGCTTAACCAATACATACTTCACCTGGAATGGAACCTTCTACAAGCAAATTGAGGGCACCCCAATGGGCTCCCCCCTATCTCCGGTTGTAGCCAACATCTTCATGGAGAAATTTGAGACGGACGCCATCCAGACTGCCACTCTACGCCCGACCTTATGGAAGAGGTACGTAGACGACACTTTTGTCATCTGGCCACATGGCCGGCCTGCTCTAGACCAATTTCTCGACCACATCAATTCCATACACCCAGCCATCAGATTCACCATGGAAGTCGAAAATGATGGCAAGCTACCCTTTTTGGATGTCCTAATCAAAAGGAGACCTGATGGTTCAATGAGCCACTCTGTCTACAGGAAAGCCACCCACACGGATGCTTATCTAAAACCGGATTCCCACCACCATCCATCTCAGAAGAATTCCCTCATCAAGACTCTATATCATAGAGCCCAATGCATCTCCGACCATGAACACATTTCCAGTGAACTCAAACACGTACGCCAAGCTCTTAAGGCAAATGGTTACTCCGACTATACAATCCGCAAAGCCATCACTCCAACCATCAAGAAGGATCCTGTTGAGGAGCCTTTCAAGACCATCACCTTACCCTACATTGCTGGGGTCACAAAAAAGATCTCCAAAATCCTGATTAAACACAAGATCCAGGTCCGATTCAACACAGTACATAAAATCCGTGATCTGGTACCGTCTGTAAAAGATGTGGTTCCAGACATACAGTACCCTGGCGTCTACAAACTAAGTTGCCTCTGTGGTAGCAGTTACATTGGGGAAACCAAACGACATGTCTCGGACCGCATCCGTGAACATAAAGCTGACCTGAAACACGGTAGGACTAACACCTCAGCCGTGGCAGATCACTGTTACAACTCAGTGGGCTCACATGATATTGACTTCTCCAAGACAGAGGTTCTCTGCAAGCCATCTGGCTATCATGAGAGATTCGTTCATGAGGCGATCCACATATACAAACACAGAGACAACTTTAACCGAGAAGATGGATTCTGGCTCAGCAATCATTGGAAGGACGTAATAAACCATTTCGATACACATTAGGGTGTGTAGAATAATACATAGTGTGATATTAAATGTATAAGATATAGGTTGGTTTACAGCAATACAGTATATAATTTAATGTTGGGTTTATCTATGGCAGTATATAGTACGGTATATGCTCGTGTGATGTAAGAGAATAAGGTTTAGATGGAAGCATATTATAGAATTTTTACGAGGTAAAATTGTAATGTATTACTTGCTGTTAGTAACTCAGCTTATTATAGAGTATAGTAAGTATACTGATGGTGCGATGCAGTTTATACTTTAGTTTTTTATGTAGTTTATACTTTAGTTTTCTACGTGGTTGTTGAGTAACTGCAGCTACATATCATTAACATTCCTTTCCTTTGTTACTGCTAATCCCTGCACCCCCCTTGGTTGCTGCTGATCCTGCATAATGCATGGGCATAATATGACTTTGACACCCCCCCCGCCCAACGCCTACGCATTTTCCATGAATATGCTAAATCCCTCTTCACATGCACATTCTTTTTGTTAAGGCGCTCTTCAACCCCCAATGCAGCTTATATATAAGCTCCTAGTTTGGTAGTGTCTCATTCTTCACCTGAAGACGGCTGCTTGCGTTGTAGCCGAAACGTCGTGAGAATTGTTTTATTATGTTTTATTTTTATTATTTTATTACTTTCCTTCTACGTGACTTTACCGAAAGAAACAAGAAGATGAATCCCTGCAGTCACGAAAGCTTTAAATCGAAATTTAACCGCCTCTACGGGGAGGGTTTCCACATAACTTTGAGATCCTTCAACAAGCTCCGGGATAAGAAGGCTCAGCTAATCGAGTCTCTCACCTTTCTGAAGAGATGCCGCGACTCTAAGGTAATACCAAACGCATTTACACTAACATCTGCTGCTGTAACTTCTTCTAATGCGAAACGAATTCTGTCTAGAACTAGCTTAGCTCTTATCTCAGAGAAAATCAGACTTACGCGCACCGAACTAGATCAGTTAGACAAGACACTCTACAAATCACACTTATCTTTGAGTGTAACAATGTCCACATCGGATTGGGAACATGTGGAAAAAAAAATGACTGCCTCTTCAGCTGCCGCTATGTCGACTAAATGTAAGGACAACTTGATTTCCAAATTCAATCGCCTCTCAAACAAGAAACCGGACCCACACATTGAAAAGCTAGATATTAACAAAGTCGTAATTAATCGCAGTAACAGTCCTATTTCTGAAGGTTTGAAATCCGTTTTAGCTAAAGGACTAAACTTTGCAGTCACACCTAGACACATACCAGTTAATGATATAATTGCTCGAGTAGATGTAGCTCTCAAGGGCTTGAGTCACATCGCTGCAGACGTAGCAAGATCCGAAATCTCTGTAACCCTCAAAAACGCTAAGATGCCAGCTAGCAACATCAGCAAAGAGGAGCGTTTTGAATTAGCTCAATTAAAAAAGAGGGATGACATTGTCATCCTCTCAGCCGACAAAGGCAATGCCACTGTCATCATGGACAAAATAGAATACAACAACAAAATTCAAGAACTACTAAACGATGGCAGCTATACAAAAATAAAAAGAGACCCCACCAACAGCCTCGTCTCCAAAACCAACAACATCATTTCTGCTTCAACCGCATTAATTGATCAGACCAAACAGTTCTCGTTGAAACCTTCTGCAGCCAGACCACCAAGATTGTACGGCTTGCCAAAGATACATAAAGAAGATACACCTCTTCGTCCCATTGTCTCTACTATCAACTCCCCCACTTACAAACTGGCTCGTTTTTTGTCTGAAATCCTACGGCCTTTCACTGGAAAAACCACCTCTGCAGTACTAAACTCTACTGACCTGGTATCGACAATCAAGGGGATTGCCCTGTCCCCAGACGACCTGCTTGTCAGTTTTGATGTGGTTTCCTTGTTCACCAAGGTACCTGTGCCTGACACCATCGTAATCATTGAAGACTTGGTTCATCAAGGACTGAATGCTGGGGTACCCCCCCTGGTGAGACACTGCTTAACCAATACATACTTCACCTGGAATGGAACCTTCTACAAGCAAATTGAGGGCACCCCAATGGGCTCCCCCCTATCTCCGGTTGTAGCCAACATCTTCATGGAGAAATTTGAGACGGACGCCATCCAGACTGCCACTCTACGCCCGACCTTATGGAAGAGGTACGTAGACGACACTTTTGTCATCTGGCCACATGGCCGGCCTGCTCTAGACCAATTTCTCGACCACATCAATTCCATACACCCAGCCATCAGATTCACCATGGAAGTCGAAAATGATGGCAAGCTACCCTTTTTGGATGTCCTAATCAAAAGGAGACCTGATGGTTCAATGAGCCACTCTGTCTACAGGAAAGCCACCCACACGGATGCTTATCTAAAACCGGATTCCCACCACCATCCATCTCAGAAGAATTCCCTCATCAAGACTCTATATCATAGAGCCCAATGCATCTCCGACCATGAACACATTTCCAGTGAACTCAAACACGTACGCCAAGCTCTTAAGGCAAATGGTTACTCCGACTATACAATCCGCAAAGCCATCACTCCAACCATCAAGAAGGATCCTGTTGAGGAGCCTTTCAAGACCATCACCTTACCCTACATTGCTGGGGTCACAAAAAAGATCTCCAAAATCCTGATTAAACACAAGATCCAGGTCCGATTCAACACAGTACATAAAATCCGTGATCTGGTACCGTCTGTAAAAGATGTGGTTCCAGACATACAGTACCCTGGCGTCTACAAACTAAGTTGCCTCTGTGGTAGCAGTTACATTGGGGAAACCAAACGACATGTCTCGGACCGCATCCGTGAACATAAAGCTGACCTGAAACACGGTAGGACTAACACCTCAGCCGTGGCAGATCACTGTTACAACTCAGTGGGCTCACATGATATTGACTTCTCCAAGACAGAGGTTCTCTGCAAGCCATCTGGCTATCATGAGAGATTCGTTCATGAGGCGATCCACATATACAAACACAGAGACAACTTTAACCGAGAAGATGGATTCTGGCTCAGCAATCATTGGAAGGACGTAATAAACCATTTCGATACACATTAGGGTGTGTAGAATAATACATAGTGTGATATTAAATGTATAAGATATAGGTTGGTTTACAGCAATACAGTATATAATTTAATGTTGGGTTTATCTATGGCAGTATATAGTACGGTATATGCTCGTGTGATGTAAGAGAATAAGGTTTAGATGGAAGCATATTATAGAATTTTTACGAGGTAAAATTGTAATGTATTACTTGCTGTTAGTAACTCAGCTTATTATAGAGTATAGTAAGTATACTGATGGTGCGATGCAGTTTATACTTTAGTTTTTTATGTAGTTTATACTTTAGTTTTCTACGTGGTTGTTGAGTAACTGCAGCTACATATCATTAACATTCCTTTCCTTTGTTACTGCTAATCCCTGCACCCCCCTTGGTTGCTTCTGATCCTGCATAATGCATGGGCATAATATGACTTTGACCCCCCCCCGCCCAACGCCTACGCATTTTCCATGAATATGCTAAATCCCTCTTCACATGCACATTCTTTTTGTTAAGGCGCTCTTCAACCCCCAATGCAGCTTATATATAAGCTCCTAGTTTGGTAGTGTCTCATTCTTCACCTGAAGACGGCTGCTTGCGTTGTAGCCGAAACGTCGTGAGAATTGTTTTATTATGTTTTATTTTTATTATTTTATTACTTTCCTTCTACGTGACTTTACCGAAAGAAACAAGAAGATGAATCCCTGCAGTCACGAAAGCTTTAAATCGAAATTTAACCGCCTCTACGGGGAGGGTTTCCACATAACTTTGAGATCCTTCAACAAGCTCCGGGATAAGAAGGCTCAGCTAATCGAGTCTCTCACCTTTCTGAAGAGATGCCGCGACTCTAAGGTAATACCAAACGCATTTACACTAACATCTGCTGCTGTAACTTCTTCTAATGCGAAACGAATTCTGTCTAGAACTAGCTTAGCTCTTATCTCAGAGAAAATCAGACTTACGCGCACCGAACTAGATCAGTTAGACAAGACACTCTACAAATCACACTTATCTTTGAGTGTAACAATGTCCACATCGGATTGGGAACATGTGGAAAAAAATGACTGCCTCTTCAGCTGCCGCTATGTCGACTAAATGTAAGGACAACTTGATTTCCAAATTCAATCGCCTCTCAAACAAGAAACCGGACCCACACATTGAAAAGCTAGATATTAACAAAGTCGTAATTAATCGCAGTAACAGTCCTATTTCTGAAGGTTTGAAATCCGTTTTAGCTAAAGGACTAAACTTTGCAGTCACACCTAGACACATACCAGTTAATGATATAATTGCTCGAGTAGATGTAGCTCTCAAGGGCTTGAGTCACATCGCTGCAGACGTAGCAAGATCCGAAATCTCTGTAACCCTCAAAAACGCTAAGATGCCAGCTAGCAACATCAGCAAAGAGGAGCGTTTTGAATTAGCTCAATTAAAAAAGAGGGATGACATTGTCATCCTCTCAGCCGACAAAGGCAATGCCACTGTCATCATGGACAAAATAGAATACAACAACAAAATTCAAGAACTACTAAACGATGGCAGCTATACAAAAATAAAAAGAGACCCCACCAACAGCCTCGTCTCCAAAACCAACAACATCATTTCTGCTTCAACCGCATTAATTGATCAGACCAAACAGTTCTCGTTGAAACCTTCTGCAGCCAGACCACCAAGATTGTACGGCTTGCCAAAGATACATAAAGAAGATACACCTCTTCGTCCCATTGTCTCTACTATCAACTCCCCCACTTACAAACTGGCTCGTTTTTTGTCTGAAATCCTACGGCCTTTCACTGGAAAAACCACCTCTGCAGTACTAAACTCTACTGACCTGGTATCGACAATCAAGGGGATTGCCCTGTCCCCAGACGACCTGCTTGTCAGTTTTGATGTGGTTTCCTTGTTCACCAAGGTACCTGTGCCTGACACCATCGTAATCATTGAAGACTTGGTTCATCAAGGACTGAATGCTGGGGTACCCCCCCTGGTGAGACACTGCTTAACCAATACATACTTCACCTGGAATGGAACCTTCTACAAGCAAATTGAGGGCACCCCAATGGGCTCCCCCCTATCTCCGGTTGTAGCCAACATCTTCATGGAGAAATTTGAGACGGACGCCATCCAGACTGCCACTCTACGCCCGACCTTATGGAAGAGGTACGTAGACGACACTTTTGTCATCTGGCCACATGGCCGGCCTGCTCTAGACCAATTTCTCGACCACATCAATTCCATACACCCAGCCATCAGATTCACCATGGAAGTCGAAAATGATGGCAAGCTACCCTTTTTGGATGTCCTAATCAAAAGGAGACCTGATGGTTCAATGAGCCACTCTGTCTACAGGAAAGCCACCCACACGGATGCTTATCTAAAACCGGATTCCCACCACCATCCATCTCAGAAGAATTCCCTCATCAAGACTCTATATCATAGAGCCCAATGCATCTCCGACCATGAACACATTTCCAGTGAACTCAAACACGTACGCCAAGCTCTTAAGGCAAATGGTTACTCCGACTATACAATCCGCAAAGCCATCACTCCAACCATCAAGAAGGATCCTGTTGAGGAGCCTTTCAAGACCATCACCTTACCCTACATTGCTGGGGTCACAAAAAAGATCTCCAAAATCCTGATTAAACACAAGATCCAGGTCCGATTCAACACAGTACATAAAATCCGTGATCTGGTACCGTCTGTAAAAGATGTGGTTCCAGACATACAGTACCCTGGCGTCTACAAACTAAGTTGCCTCTGTGGTAGCAGTTACATTGGGGAAACCAAACGACATGTCTCGGACCGCATCCGTGAACATAAAGCTGACCTGAAACACGGTAGGACTAACACCTCAGCCGTGGCAGATCACTGTTACAACTCAGTGGGCTCACATGATATTGACTTCTCCAAGACAGAGGTTCTCTGCAAGCCATCTGGCTATCATGAGAGATTCGTTCATGAGGCGATCCACATATACAAACACAGAGACAACTTTAACCGAGAAGATGGATTCTGGCTCAGCAATCATTGGAAGGACGTAATAAACCATTTCGATACACATTAGGGTGTGTAGAATAATACATAGTGTGATATTAAATGTATAAGATATAGGTTGGTTTACAGCAATACAGTATATAATTTAATGTTGGGTTTATCTATGGCAGTATATAGTACGGTATATGCTCGTGTGATGTAAGAGAATAAGGTTTAGATGGAAGCATATTATAGAATTTTTACGAGGTAAAATTGTAATGTATTACTTGCTGTTAGTAACTCAGCTTATTATAGAGTATAGTAAGTATACTGATGGTGCGATGCAGTTTATACTTTAGTTTTTTATGTAGTTTATACTTTAGTTTTCTACGTGGTTGTTGAGTAACTGCAGCTACATATCATTAACATTCCTTTCCTTTGTTACTGCTAATCCCTGCACCCCCCTTGGTTGCTGCTGATCCTGCATAATGCATGGGCATAATATGACTTTGACACCCCCCCGCCCAACGCCTACGCATTTTCCATGAATATGCTAAATCCCTCTTCACATGCACATTCTTTTTGTTAAGGCGCTCTTCAACCCCCAATGCAGCTTATATATAAGCTCCTAGTTTGGTAGTGTCTCATTCTTCACCTGAAGACGGCTGCTTGCGTTGTAGCCGAAACGTCGTGAGAATTGTTTTATTATGTTTTATTTTTATTATTTTATTACTTTCCTTCTACGTGACTTTACCGAAAGAAACAAGAAGATGAATCCCTGCAGTCACGAAAGCTTTAAATCGAAATCATTAATAACATCATCTACACCATCATCAGCAACATCATCACCACCCCTAGCATCAGCAGCAATATCATCAACATCATCAGAAGCAGCATCAACAACATCATCAGCATCAACAACATTATCATCAACAACAACATAATCAGCAATCAGCATCAACAACATCATCAGCAGCATCAACAACAACATCAGCATCAACATCATCATCAGCATCAACAACAACATCAGCATCAACAACAACATCAGCAACAACAACAACAGCAACATCAACAACAACATCAACAACATCAACAACAACATCATCAACAACATCATCAGCATCAGCAACATCAACAACAACATCAGCAACACCGTCACCATCTAGAACAGAGGGGAGGGAAGACTGCGGCCTAGTCGGCCTCGGGCCATCCCGAGTTTTCCTAGCGGACCCGCCGCGCCCGGAGCGCCTCCCCCGGCAGGAGTCGGGATCGAATAACGGGTCCGCCGGGCGTGCTGAACACACACACAGTGTACACACACACACACAGTGTACACACACACACACATTGTACACACACACATTGTACACACACACAGTGTACACACACACAGTGTACACACACACACAGTGTACACACACACAGTGTACACACACACACAGACACACAGTGTATACACACACAGTGTACACACACACAGACACAGACACACACAGTGTACACACACAGTGTACACACACACACAGTGTATACACACACACAGACACACACACAGACACACAGTGTATACACACACACAGTGTACACACACACAGACACAGACACACACAGTGTACACACACAGTGTACACACACACACAGTGTATACACACACACAGACACACACACAGACACACAGTGTATACACACACACAGTGTACACACACAGACACACACACAGTGTACACACACGGACACACAGTGTACACACAGACACACAGTGTACACACACACACAGTGTACACACACACACAGACACACACAGACACACAGTGTATACACACACACAGACACACACAGTGTACACACACACAGTGTACACACACAGTGTACACACACACACAGTGTACACACACACAGACACACACAGTGTACACACAGAGACACACAGTGTACACACAGACACAGTGTACACACACACACAGTGTACACACACACACAGACACACACAGACACACAGTGTATACACACACACAGTGTACACACACACACAGACACACACACAGTGTACACACACACAGTGTACACAGACACACAGTGTACACACAGTGTACACACACACACAGACACACACAGTGTATACACACACACAGTGTACACACACACAGTGTACACACACACACAGTGTACACACACACAGTGTACACACACAGACACACACACAGTGTACACACACACACACAGTGTACACACGTACACACTGTGTGTGTGTACGTGTGTACACACACACACAGACACTCCAACACACAACCGGTTAGTGCTGCTCCAGTGACAGATTGGCACGGTGTGTTCGCGTGATAAACCTTGCCAACTGGCTGTGTCGGCTGATGGTCGGTTTAACGACACGCAAACATTCAAACTTAATTTGGAGCTTTCGTGACTGCAGGAATTACTCTTTGGTGGTTCTTTCGGTAAAGTCACGTGTAAAGATAAAATAATACATTTAATACAAGCATACGACGTTTCGATTGCAACACAAGCAATCATCATCAGGTATAAATGAAATCCCGGCCGGGTACGGGTAGCCGGGTATCGACCTCTGGCGTGTAGAAATTAAGCGTGCATTTATATTATAGCAGATGGGAAAACCGAATGCAAAAAGATGAAACTCATCGCCGATGTCACGAATGGAAAGATGTTGAAGCGGAGTGATGTGAAAGTGAGGGAGTGTGAACCGTTGGAGTGCGGCCGTGAGATGGACTAATGGCTCGTTCTCTTTTGCGATCATCAGCAGACAGAGCCGGCCATGAAGCCGGTCCTCATCTCACTGTTCGTCTTCCTCCTTCTGGGTGAGTTCACACCCAGAGACACTCACCCAGCACACATTGGACGGTGCCCTTTCGTTAGCTAGGTGAGAGGTCACTGCGATCTGCCTCGCCTTGAATGCAGGAGGTCGTGGGTTCGATCACGACCCTGACGCCTGCTGCTGTATATTGGGAGTTTGCGTGTCTCTCTCTCTCATCGCCATCATCACGGTGGCTAGGAGATGTTAACTACCTCGCCTGGTGTACAGGAGGTCGTGGGTTCAATTCCGAGCCTGATGCCTGCTGCTGCTGTATATTTGGAGTTTGCGAGTCTCCCTCTCTCATCGTCATCATCACGGTGGCTAGGAGATGTTAACTACCTCGCCTGGTGTACAGGAGATCGTGGGTTCAATTCCGAGCCTGATGCCTGCTGCTGTATATTTGGAGTTTGCGGTGTCTCTCTCATCATCATCACGGGGGCTAGGAGATGTTAACTACCTCGCCTGGTGTACAGGAGGTCGTGGGTTCAATCCCGACCCTGATGCCTGCTGCTGTATATTTGGAGTTTGCGAGTCTGTCCCTGTGGCCGCGTGGATTTGTCTCCGGGTCCTCTGTTTTTTCCTCCACATTTCGAGTCGACGTGCATTCCGATGACTTTTCTGCGATAAATTTCCGCATTTGTGGCCAGGTAACTTTTGATTAAAAGGGTCACATTTCACCTGCTAATTGTCATAGTTGTTTTTAAATCTCCCACCGTGAGGACGACGAGGAGCTCACGGCGATGCGACCCCTGTGACACCGCCCTGGGCGTGCCAGTGGCTGTCTATCAGTGAACTGTACGGTAACTAAGGAATAGTTGTCTGTCAAATAAGATGGTCCAAATATGTGTAGTTAAATCTTTTTCGCATGGTCAATAACATCTTTCCAATGATTTCTCAGTTTGTACCCATCATCACGGTTGAAATTATGTCTGTGTTTGTATATTTGGATGGCTTCGTGTAAAAACCCTTGATGGTAGCCAGGAGGTTTGCAGAGCACCTTGGTCTCGGAAAAGACAATTTCATGAGAGCCCACAGCGTTGTAGCAATGATCGGCAACGGCGGAAGAATCAGTTCTGCCGTGTTTCAGATCTGACTTGTGCTCGCGGACACGATCAGAGACATGGCGTTTCGTTTCTCCAATCTAGCAATCACCACCACTGCAACTCAGTTTGTAGACTCCAGGGTATTGTAAGTCAGGAATGACATCTTTCACAGATGGAATTAGATCACGGATGTTATGTACTGTACTGAATCGGACTTGGATCTTATGTTTGTTTAGAATTTTGGAGATCTTTTTGGTCACGCCTGCTATGTATGGCAACGTGATGGTTTTGATCGGAGTTTCAAGTGGCTGTTTCTGTATGGTGGGAGAAACAGCTTGGCGGATGGTGCGGTCAGAGTATCCGTTCGTCCTGAGGGCCCGATGTACATGTCTCAATTCACTGGCCAGGTGGTGTTGGTCAGAAATGCCATGAGCTCTGTGGTATAGCGTTTTGATGCGTAGTTAAATCTGTTTTGCATGGTCAACAAGGTGTATGCGTAACGAGCGTGACCGGTCTCTCTGCAGATGCGGCGTTGGCTGTCAAGCTCCAGCTCACTCTCCCGAAGAGTCTGTCTGTGAGGGAGGGAGAGAACGTCACTCTCCCCTGCTCCTTCTCCCCACTGGCCACACACCTGGACCACGTCGTCGTCCAGTGGTTCACGATGCCCAGACGCTACGCAGAGAACGTCACCAGTGGAGACATGACCTTGGTGGGGCTCGCATTTCACGTCAGTCGTGACTAGTGATTGTCTTAAGATTTAAAGCTGATTTCGTGACTGCAGGGATTCATCTTCTTGGTTCTTTGGGTAAAGTCACCACGTAGAACGGAAGTAATAAAGTAATAAAAATAAAACATAATAAAATGCAATTCTCACGACGTTTCGGCCACAACGCAACCAGCCGTCCTCAGGTGGAGACCTGTTCTTTATTATTTCCATTCTACGTGACTTTACCAAAAGAACCAAGAAGATGAATGCAACAGACGCTGTCTTTCCGACAGACCTGTTCTTCACCTGAGGATGGCTGCTTGCGTTGTGGCCGAAACGTCCTGAGAATTATTTTATTATGTTTTATTTTTATTATTTCCATTCTACGTGACGACTTTACCGAAAGAACCAAGAACTCGACGCAAACTCAACGTTCATATTTTGCCATCGCCCAAGAGCTCTCCCGTGTAGGGAGTTAACCGAGCTCACCGAGCCCGGCTCAGCTCACGACGATTCGACGGCGGGCATCGCGTGCGATCGCGCTCGACCGTCCCACGTCGCGCTCGGTGTCGTTGGCAGATCTACTTCTCGGGCGACGAGACGGCGGACGACTCGAGCGTCGCCAAGTCCGCGGGAGACGTGCTCGCGGGAGACTGCTCCGTCGGCATCCCCAACTTCCCCGGGAGCCTCGGCCCCGTCGCCCTGTGCCGCGTCGACTGCCGCCGCTGTGACGCCGCGGGGAACGCCGCCGTGCAAGCGGAGCTGCTGCTGCAGCTGCAGGACGTGACGGCTGCGGGTGAGCCGAGCGCGGAGCTCGCGGCGCCGGTTGCGCCGTGGCTGACACGGCCACGCTCGCCGCGCGGCGACGCGACTCTTCGCAATTTCGATACGATGTCAATCCCGAGTGAGAGGTCTCTCCCTACTGCACGTGAAGCCGTGTTGAGTGAGTGTCTCTCCCTGTTGCATGTGAAGCCGTGTTGAATGGGTGGTCTCTCCCTGTTGCACGTGAAGCCGTGTTGAGTGAGTGTCTCTCCCTGTTGCACGTGAAGCCGTGTTGAGTGAGTGTCTCTCCCTGCTGCACGTGAAGCCGTGTTGAGTGAGTGTCTCTCCCTGCTGCACGTGAAGCCGTGTTGAGTGAGTGTCTCTCCCTGCTGCACGTGAAGCCGTGTTGAGTGAGTGTCTCTCCCTGCTGCACGTGAAGCCGTGTCGAGTCGCCGCTTGAGGTGGTGGTGCAGGGTGCGAGTGGGGGTCACCCTGAGCCCCCCCCCCCCCCCCGTCTCCGTGTCTCTGCAGCCCCACGGCGGCCACACGGCGGGGCTCTGAGCGAGGCCACCGCCGCCCCTCCAGGGGAGACGCCGCCGCACAGGGCAGGGCTGCTGGTGGCCGGGGTGCTGGCGCCTGTGGCTGTCGTGGTCTACGTCGTCTCCGTCTGCAAGGGGAACAACACGAGGAGGAGGAGGAGGAGGAGACGCCGTCGGCCTTCAGGGCCCGGGCAGCCGGATCGCCCGGCCCCCCCTGGTGAATGAGCATTGACGTGGGTAGCCGGCCGGAGCTCTCTCTCTCCGTGGCCCCACACTCGGTGTGTCACTGACGAGGTCTCACGTTCACGCCAGAGCTCGCAAACGGGTTTTGATTCCTTACCCGTACCCGGCCGCACCAGGGTCGCAAACGGGTACCCGTACCCGTACCCTACCCGTACCCGGCCGGTTACGGGTAGGGTACGGGTTTCGGGTACCTGATTGCGACCTCTGGGATGAAGCCATGTTGCAGGCGCAGGTGGGTTGATTCTAGAAACTTGAATTCGGTAAAATCATCACGTAGATGGGAAATAATGAAATAATAAAAATATAAAACAATAAAAAATTCTCACGACGTTTCGACTGCAACACAAGCAATCGTCGTCAGGTGTGAAATCCACAGCAAGAAAATTTTAAAAAAAGTGACGGTTTGTCGTGACGTCAGGACCACGGACAGCGATTTGGCAGTTGGCCAGATGGACGAGTCCATCTCTGTTCGGGGAGAAGAGGAGGGGGCAGCAGACAACGGGCTGCGTCTGCAAGTCACGTGAGCGTGAAGACCCGAACAGAGTTGGACTCGTCCATCTGGCCAACTGCCAAATCGCTGTCCGTGGTGCTGACGTCACGACAAACCGCCACTCTTTCTTGCTGTGGATTTCACACCTGATGACGATTGCTTGTGTTGCAGGCGAAACGTCGTGAGAATTGTTATTGTTTTATATTAATATTATTTCATTATTTCCCTTCTACGCGACTTTGTTTTATTTTTATTATTTCATTATTTCCCTTCTACGCGACTTTGTTTTATTTTTATTATTTCATTATTTCCCTTCTACGTGATGACTTTACCCAAAGAACCAAGAAGATGAACCTTCTGTTTGTCCTTCTTTCGACAGTGGCGCTGGGAATGCAGAACGTGCGTAGGGACAGGGACGTGGACGCGCAGCCGCCGATGAACAGACGCGAAGAGAGAACAGGACGAGTGTCGGAGACCTTCGCCGTGTGACGATGTTCAGGCAGCCAGATGCTCCATCCGATTGGTCGGCACGGGGAGTGGGTCGCACACACACACACACATGCACACATACACTCACCCCCACACACTCACACACTCACACCCCCACACAAAGAACTAAGAACCCCCGTATAGCCTTTAACAGACTGTAGGGGCAAGTGCTGTTAGCGAGCACCTATGAAGGCCAGAACGGCACACGAGGGGGTGGGTGGCCAGCACCACGCCCTACCGCCTTTGTCTCCCCAGTGGCGATGTTTACACACCGCACCAGGTACTCATTTGAGGCTGAGGCCCGGGAACCGGTTCAGATAATCGTCACTGGTGTTAGCCGTGAATGGGAATCGAACTCGTGCCGCCGGGTTCATAGCGCAGCGCGCTAACCACTACACTACCGCTCCCCACCCACACACTCGCACACACCCACACACTCACTCTCACACCCATACAGTTACACAGTCACACACCCCCACACACACTCACACACTCCCACACACACTCCCACACTCACACACTCCCACACACCCCCCCACACTCACACACACCCCCCCACACTCACACACACCCCCCCACACTCACACACACCCCCACACACACACCCCCACACCCAACACAACAACCGCCATTCGCCACTAAGTGGCGGTGACGTCACCACGACGCTTGTGCCAGTGTTTCCCCCTCGTGCAAGGAGCGGCTTTTCTCCGAGATGTTCAGATTTCCTCCTACCCTTGCGGTACACGCAACTTACTCATTGGCTGACAATATCCTGCGATGAAACATAAATCAAAAACCCCGAATGTGGAAGGGCCCTACTGAGTGGAGAGTCTCCGTGACACCGCGCAGCCTCCTGGATCATTAAACTATCATCATCATCGTCATCACCATCATCATCACCATCATCATCACCATCATCACCATCATCACCATCATCACCACCACCATCATCATCATCGTCATCAATCATCATCATCGTCATCATCATCGTCATCATCACCATCGTCATCATCATCATCGTCACCATCATCATCATCGTCATCATCATCGTCATCATCACCGTCATCATCACCATCATCATCATCGTCATCACCACCACCACCACCATCGTCATCAATCATCATCATCACTCCGCACCCATTTGTGGGGTTTTTCACCGTCGTCCGAAGTACCGAATTGGGGAGGCATCACGCGCGTGGACAGACGGAGAGGAAACTCGCGAATGTTGCACGATTCTGATGCTGCTAATCCTGCATAATGCACGGGCATAATATGACTTTGAGACCTCCCGCCCACCTCCTACGCATTTCACAAGTGGTACTAATCCCATATCTGCATTTCCCATAAATATGCTAAATTCCTCTTGATATGCAAATTATTTTGTCAAGGCGCTCTTCCCCCCTCCATCCCGGCTTAAATATACGCTGCCAAGCCTGGTGGTGTTTCATTCAGATGCTGTCTTTCCGACAGACCTGTTCTTCATCTGAGGACGGCTGCTTGCGTTGTGGCCGAAACGTCGTGAGAATTATATTGTTTTATTTGTATTATTTTATTATTTCTCTTCTACGTGACTTTACCGAAAGAACCAAGAAGATGAATCCCTGCAGTCACCAAAGAAGCTTTAAATCGAAAGATTCTAGTTGATCGATAATGAAACTGTTCCAGTGGGATAAGGCGTGCTGGAGAGCGGTACGGGATCCATGAGGACGCCCACTCCTCCCGCCCCTGGTGATCATTAACAATCGATGCGGAACTAGTGCACCGCTATTCGCCATCGTGAACACCACAGCCGACTTAATCGAGACCCAAAACGCACACGGCAAACTCCAAAAAACACAGAAAATGCAGCGTTACTCCGATTTAACGTCAATTCGCAAATGACGTGGTCACGTGATTAACACCGCCACCCTCTCAGCCCCTTCGCCTCCACCACCATCACCACCTACTACCACCACCACCACACTATCAATCGCTTCGGTATAACACCGTTTCCATACTCAGGAACGCATCCTCGACGAAAACCTCACCTACTACCACCACCACCACACTATCAATCGCTTCGGTATAACGCCGTTTCCATACTCAGGAAGGCATCCCCGACGTCCACACACAGAGATAGACACACAGAAAATGACTTTTTTCTGCAAGATTGTATTCAAGTGTAAAGTGTATAGAGCGTCACGCGGCTCAGTGAAGGGTATGATGACGGATGCTGCAGGGGCGGCTCGCTAACTCACTTGTGTAGGGGTCACCGCTCTGCATTGTCCATCCTCACTGTGCCCACACACTCACACACACACTCACACACTCATTCACACACTCACTCACACTCACACACTCACTCACTCACACACTCACTCACACACACCACTCTGCATTGTCCATCCTCACTGTGCTCAGTGAACGTTTCGTAGAATTGCCAAACGCGGCGTCAACAAGAACGGAGTAGAAAGGAACAACAACAACGCCACTGAGTTGCTAACCGCAATCAAGTGGCGACGGTCAAAAAGCAACAGCGTTTCTGCATTGTGGAAATTCACCACATGCGGATGTTGACAAGTGCATAGCAGGGTAGTGTATCAAGGTGTAGTGTATCAAAGTGTAGTGTTTGTAGTCGTGTAATGTATCGTGTCACGTAGTCATGCGCATGCTGGATGCTATGATACCGGTGCCCCAAACAAACTTTGTGGGGGGGTCACCAAACACACCCACAGGACCCGGCTGAAACCAAATGGAATCGGGATTTCAGCCGAGGCCATCCCTCGACAGCGTCTTGAGGCTACTTGCACAAGAATTGATCGACGGTCCAAGGGCACAGCTTGCAGTCGGCGTTCCAGCGGAGTTGCTCCTGGCAGCCGCACTGCTTCTCCGCCGTGACTGGGAAGGGAACAGCAGCAGCAGAGGCGGTGCGAAACGGACGCGCGGAACCGGTCGTCGTTCTGACCACGAGATTTTTTTAAATCGCAACTTTGCGATCGCCGTTGACGTCACGAGGTGGAAAATCTCCGCGCGCTTCTTGCCGACATTGGAGAGAGAGCGATAAAACACAGCAGTTGAACTGCTGAGCCAGCCTAGAGAGACCTGTCACAACGAGGGTTTGTATACGTGGCGCAGGGCAGGCAGCCTCTGGGCTGGAAAGGAATTCCATCCCCGGACGCCATCACAAGAGCCGTCGTGACGTCACTGCCACCTGTTAGCACATGGCGGTTGGTAGTGACGATGACGGTGGTGGTGGTGACTGGTAGTGATGATGGTGATGGTGGTGGTAGTCACATTGATGGTGGTGGTGGTAGTGACATTGACGGTGGTGGTGGTGGTGACATTGACGGTGGTGGTGGTGGTGACATTGACGGTGGTGGTGGTGGTAGTGACATTGACGGTGGTGGTGGTGACATTGATGGTGGTGGTGGTAGTCACATTGATGGTGGTGGTGGTAGTGACATTGACGGTGGTGGTGGTGGTGGTGACATTGATGGTGGTGGTGGTAGTGACATTGACGGTGGTGGTGGTGGTGACATTGATGGTGGTGGTGGTAGTGACATTGACGGTGGTGGTGGTGGTGACATTGACGGTGGTGGTGGTGGTGGTAGTGACATTGACGGTGGTGGTGGTGGTGACATTGACGGTGGTGGTGGTGGTGACATTGATGGTGGTGGTGGTAGTGACTGACGGTGGTGGTGGTGACATTGATGGTGGTGGTGGTGACATTGATGGTGGTGGTGGTAGTGACATTGACGGTGGTGGTGGTAGTGACATTGACGGTGGTGGTGGTGGTAGTGACATTGACGGTGGTGGTGACATTGATGGTGGTGGTGGTGACATTGATGGTGGTGGTGGTAGTGACATTGACGGTGGTGGTGGTAGTGACATTGACGGTGGTGGTGGTAGTGACATTGACGGTGGTGGTGACATTGACCTAAGGTTCACGGAAAGCAGTTCTAAAGAAATACGTGTTCAATGTAACTGCGTGGGTGTACGGTACTACTGTATAGTCGTGAAGAACAGTGTGTAGTGGTATAGGGACAGGGTGATTAGAGATAGAGACAGTGGTGCATGCGTGGAGACAATTAAAATGCAAATCAATTTATAACATTTTTGGCATGCGTTTTTCTGGATTTTGTTGCTGTTATTCTGTCTTTTACTGTTCAAATAAACCCACCATTAAAATTATAGACTGATCATTTCTTTGTCAGCAGGCAAACGTACAAAATCAGCAGGGGATCAAATGCTTTTTTCCCTCATTGTAACAAGCTGAGATTAGGAGCACTCCCTTTAAGAGTTTGCTCCTAATCTCAGCTCGTTGCCTGTGTAGGGGTTATTACGGGAGAAAAGGCGGACGAGAAACACAGGGGTGTCTGCACCCGCACACACGGGTGGCCACACCGACGTCCGCATCCGTTAACCACTGGGGGGCCATGGGGGCTCTGTGATCCCCCATAACCCCGCCCCTCCGAGGGGATCTCTATAAAAGGCGGGGAGCCAGAGAGCTCGGGGCCAGTTCGACACGAAGCTGACCAGTGAAGACTGAAGACTCTGAGATTAGGCCCTGGGACTCCCCTGTCTCGCTGCCCTTGTCAGGGCCGAGCTGGGCAAGCCAGCGGCGCGGCCCAAGAGCTCCCGGACCTCTGCCCTTGTAAGGGCAGGGCCGGCTTAGCTGGTGCCGAGATCTCTGCTTACCAGGGCCGGATCAGACAGCCTCCCGTAGCCCATTAGAGGAGGACTGCGGAGCAGGACAGAGGGCTTAGTACTAGGGGTGGTTTCCCACATAGTACGGGTGAAGGGGCCGTTACCCCTTCAACTATTGTGTCTGTCCCTGCGTTAATAAAAAGAGTGTGCCTCAGCTCCGTCGTCGTCTCCCTGAACTCACTACACATACAATGGGCGTGAGATACCGATATAGGTGGATGGTGTAGATCGACAGAGTGGTGTACGTGGCCACGGTGGCGCGCGTGGTGGAGGGGGCTCAGCGTCAGAGGGGAGGGGGGGCTGCTCGTGCAGTGCACCCCTCTCACGGCACCGACGGTACGAGTCACCATCACAGGCGCCCCGCCATACATGAAAAACGAGGAGCTGGTGGGAGAGCTGCAACGCTTCGGCACGGTGGCCTCCAGCATCAGCCTGCTGCCCATGAGAACGCGGAACCCGGCCATGCGGCACCTCATGTCCGGCAAACGGCAGGTGCTCCTCATCTTAAAAGGTGTACGCAACGAGCTGGACGTGGCCATCAAGCGCACCGCTGGTGGCTTGGCTACAACCGCACCACGCTGCTACGGGTGTGGCGGCGTGGGACATGTTAAAAAGTACCGCTCCACCAAGACGAGGTTGGGTGGAGGAGACGACGCCGACGCTGCAGCCGCAACAGCAGCAGCAGCGGGAGCATCGTGAGCAGCAGTAGCAGCAGGGGCAGCAGCAGCAAGATGGTGCCGGAGCGCGGAGAGCCAGCACCAGAGAAGGAGCCCGCTGACGATGACGGTGGAGCGTTCACCGTCGTCGGAGGGGCGCGGAAAGAGGAGGATGGGCAGGCGCGAGAGCGCCCAGCCCATGAAGACGGCCGAAACAGCTGGCGACGGTATCCAGCCAGCCGGCTGCCCTGTGGAGGGGGGGGGGGGGGGGAAGGCCACGGAGGTCACGGGTGACGCGCCCCTGGCGGAGACGACCGAGCCGGGAGCGCGACCTCCGGGCCCGGCCTCCCCCCCTCCAACGCAGGGAGAGGAACAGCCGACGACCGCCACCGGCGCCGTGGCTGTGCCGGGTGGCGTTGAGGCTCCGGGGAGCACCTCTTCGTCGATCCCGGGGGAGGGGGAGGAGGTGAACATGGACCCTGGGGGCAGTGGGCTGCCTGCGCGCGGGAGCGTGCCCAGCGAGGCCCCGGCGGCAGAGACGGAAGAGGAGACCTGCGCCGACGTGAGAGGTGGCGCTGCCCTCATCGCCATCGGTGGGTGGGCCGACACCGATGACAACGGTGTGCCGAGCGGTTTCGTGCCGGTGAAGGGCACCCCTCCGCCCACCCCGAAGATGTATGACGACGGAGTGATTGAGAGACTCAAGAAGAGGAAGATGCCCAGAATTGGGCTCAAGCCCGGGGAGGCCCCGGCTCCAGGAGGGTCGGCGGAGGCGGCAGGGGAGGCCGGCGCCGATGAGACGGGTGACCGTGAGGACCCTGAGGACGATTGGGACGAGGAGGAGTACCCCCGAAAGCGCGCAGGGTGGAGGGACGGGAGTAGGCCAGGAACGTATACACCCAGTGACATCCTCCGATGGATGAAGCAGGTGTACGGGGCACGGAACGTTCATGTGCGGGACAGGTTCCCCGACAGGGGGGCTTTCATCAAGGTGGCACGGACGGTGGTCAAGGACCCACACAGATACTGCTTCAACCGGCAGGAGGTCTACCGGTTGAAGGCGATGATGACCAAAGTGAGGAAGCTGCCACCCCCCCCCCCCCCCACCAGGAGAGGAGGGTGTGGAGGAGCAGGAGGGGCCCTGCCAGGCGAAAGGGCGTCAAAGCCCAGACAGACATCGGACACTGACTGTGCGGCGGTGGCGATGGTGCGTGAGTGGCGTGTGGTGGATGTGGTGCCGACGCTGCGCGTTGCGTGGCAGCGCGTGGGCCGGGTTGTTGCTTTGCTGCCATAAAGGCGCGTGCGTTGTGTGGCCATAAAGGCCGGTGTACCAAATACATTGAAAATGCTCCAGCGCAATTGACGCCGGAGGAATAAAATTGTTATAAAAAGTCTGTCTCTCTCACTGTGTCTCTCACTGTGTCTCTCTCTGTGTCTCTCTCTGTGTCTCTCCGTATCTCTCTCACTCCGTCTCTCCGTGTCTCTCTCACTGTGTCTCTCTGTGTCTCTGTCTCTCTGTGTCTCTCTCTGTCTCTCTCACTGTCTCTCTCACTGTCTCTCCGTGTCTCTCTGTGTCTCTCACTGTCTCTCTGGCTCTGTCTGTGTCTCTGTGTCTCTCTGCGTGTCTCTCTCGGTGTCTCTGTCTCTCTCACTGTGTCTCTCCGTGTCTCTCTCACTGTGTCTCTCCGTGTCTCTCTCACTGTGTCTCTCCGTGTCTCTCTCACTGTGTCTCTCCCACTGCGTCTCTCCGTGTCTCTCTCACTGTGTCTCTGTGTCTCTCCGTGTCTCTCTCCGTGTCGCTCTGTCTCTGCGTCTCTCTCTGTGTCTCTCTCACTGTCTCTCTCACTATGTCTCTCCGCGTCTCTCTGTCTCTCTGTGTCTGTCTGTGTCTCTCTCACTGTGTCTCTCTGTGTCTGTGTCTCGCACTGTGTCTCTCCGTGTCTCTCTGTGCCTCTCTCACTGTCTCTCCGTGTCTCTGTGTCTCTCTCCGTGTCTCTCTGTGTCTCTCTCCGTGTCTCTGTCTATGTCTATCTCAATGTGTCTCTCTGTGTCTCTCCGTGTCTCTCTCTGTGTCTCTGTCTGTGTCTCTCTCCGTGTGTCTCCGTGTCTCTGTGTGCGGGGCGCACTGGAGGGAGCGTGCGGGGCGCGCTAGAGACGACGCTGCTCCGCGAAGGAGACCAGCGGGGTGGTGCGGAGACAGAACCTGAATCAAAGACCAACGGAGACCAGCAGTGCCTGACGGGAGTCTTTTATTACACCACTACTACTAGAGTGGCAGCCTAGCACGCGCTGCGCACACAAACACACACATTGCCTGTGCTGCACACAGCCTCACTCGGCTGCTGGGGGCTCCGTGTCTGTAGCACCGATGAAGGCAATCTCCTCCCCTTCCACCACCTCCACCACCTCCTCCACGTGCAGCAGCTCCATCATCCCCACGGTGACATCGTCGCCATCGTCGCCGCCGTCATCGTGGCGAACCCCGGCCAGCACATTGCTCACGTAGCCGCTGGAGGGAGCGGAGAAAGTAGGTGAAGACGATACGTACGTACCTAGCACACGAGCGCGTATGTACCTAGCGCGCGAGCGCGTGCGTGCCTAGCGCGCGAGCGCGTGTGCACGTTGAACTCGTTATTCCGCACCGTCCGTAGACAAACCGTTTCTAATTGGGAGGTTCGCGTGACGGTGGTTTAAGATGTCACGCGACCACGGGGAAACGGACGCGGCAAACTCCAAATATCCAGAGGCAGGCGTCGTCAGGGGTTGGGATCGAAGCCACGACCTCCTGCGTGCCAGGCGAGGTGGTCAACATCTCATAGCCACCAGCGCCGAGTGATCGTGCAGGAGCCAGGCGGATGGCGTCGCCGCCACGCCACGGGGGGCAGCTTTCATCCGGCGGTGTCCATCGGGGGGGGGGCGAGCTCCTAAAATTACGATTGTTTCTGCTCCACCGCGGTGGTGGTGGTGGCAGTGGTGTTAGTGGTGGTGGTAGTGGTGGTGTTGGTGTTGTGGACCCCCCTAGTGGAGCATCTTCGCCGGTTGGAAACATTTAGGCTGGCCTGCCTACGATCCATCCTGGGTTTAACCAGGCTGGATTGTGTGAGGAGCTCACAAATCCTTGAAAGATCTGGGCAAAGTCCCATCAGTGAGCTCCTCCGGCAGGCAAGGCTGCGTTGGCTGGGTCATGTAGCCCGCATGCCCAGCCACCGCATGCCTAAACAGCTTTTGTTCGGCCGGATCGAGGGGGCTAGACGGGCGCGGCACGGGCTAGAGAAGAGATGGAGTGATGTGGTACAGGAGGACGTGGAGCTGAGTGGACTTGCCGATGACTGGTACCAGCGGTGTCAAGATCGGCCTCAGTGGAGGAGGCTCGTGAAGGACGCTACTGGGCAGTTGGAGGCAGTCGCCCTCCAACAACAACGGAGGGCGGAGGAGCGACGCTCACAACAACGAGCGGAGCGCCGGGTGGCTAAAGCACAGCAAGTTGGCACAGTAGGGGGCACAGGTGGTGCATTAGCCAGTCATCTCGGTCAGTCGACCCGTGGCACCTGGGTCTGCTCCGTGACCTCCTGCCAGCAGGCGTTCGACACTTCACGTGGCCTCAAGGTGCACTTGGCCTGGCACAAGCATGGTGACGTCACCGCCACTTAGTGGCGAATGGCGGTTGTTGTTGTTGTTGTTGGTGTTGTTAGCGTTAGTGGCTACCTGCAGTCGGAGACGGTATCCTTCTCGGGGAGCAGGTTCGGGGCGTTTCCTCCTCGCTCATCTACTGGGGAACGAGAAAATCAAGCAGAACGTGACAACAACACGACACGCGACACGCAAACCAAACACATGCACGCCGTCGGCACGTGCAAAGTATAGCAATGGTTAACAAATCTATTAAAATCAGTACATAGATACAAACACAACATTTGTTGTATCTTACCGGGTAAGCCCCCCGCTGTGCAACTACGTAACTTGAGTAGAAGCTACAGCGGCTATCACAAGTGTCGGCTCAACTCGGTGGCTCATCGTCGTCATCATCATCATCGTCGTCGGGCGGCAAATGAATATCATCAGCCAAATGACTCTGAACGCGCAGAGACACGCAGCAGGAAGTGTCAGGGTCGGGATCGAACCCACGACCTCCTGCATACTAGGCAAGGTAGTCACCTTCTCAGCCACCGTGATGATGATGATGATGAGAGACACGCAAACTCCAAATATACAGCAGCAGGTGTCAGGGGCGGGGATGTAACCCATGACCTCCTGTGTACCAGGTGAGGTAGTTAACATCTCCTAGCCACCGTGATGATGATGATGATCATGAGAGAGACTCGCAGACTCCAAATATACAGCAGCAGCAGCAGCAGACGTCGTCAGTGTCTGGATCCAAGCCACGACCTCCCAAGTACCAAGCGAGGGAGTCAACATCCTCGCAACGCCACCGCCACGCTCACCATCAACATCTCATAGCCACCGCAACGCCACCGCAACACTCACCGCCACGTTTGCCGGCGCTCCGTGTGCCCCACGCGGTGCACACCACGAAGGGGAGGATCGCCAGCACCGCTATGGCCGCCATGAAGCTGATGGAGGCGCTGCCGCCACCGGCGGGGAGCGTCGCCTCGTCTCCCGTAGACACCGCGGACGAGGGTCGGGAGGTGGTGGTGGTGGCGGTGGTGGTGGCGGCTACAATATTGGGGAGGCACGGGGAGATACGAGGAGACGCGGGGAGACACGGGTAGAAATGGGGAGACAGAGACACGGGGAAACAGAGAGACACAGTGAGACAGATACAGACAGCGAGAGACACAGACAGAGAGAGACACGCATATAAAAGATTTATAGTGACAAACGTTGTTTTTACAGGTTAATTTTTTGAACGGTCGAGGTCACAAGACGGAACGGGAGCGGCGGCGGCGGCGCGGGGAGCGCGAGAGAGCAGCGCAGAAAGCCGACGGAGAAGCACTCGGGCCAGACACAAGCGTTAGCTGCCGAGTCACCGGCACCAGCAGGGAAAACTCTCAAGAGCCACGTCAGAGCGTCGTCCCTGGCCGCCACGGCTACGCACCGTCCTTGAGTGCGCGAGCCTGGACGGGCAGCGACGGGGGCCCCGGGCTGACCGCCGTGTGTGCCCGCACCGTCACCTCGTACGGGGCCCGCTCGCTCAGCCCGCGCAGCGTCACGCTCCGCCGCTCTGCGGGCTGCAGCGGCGTCTGGCGCCAGCCACCCACCCAGCTCGGCTGCCCTTCCGAGCCGTCCTCCCCGGCCTCCCCGTCCTTCCCGTCATCCCCCCTGCCCGAGCCGTCTGCGTCGGGTGCGTGCGCCGTGCCTTGGCCGGGCGGCAGCTCCCTGTAGGCGACCGTGTAGCCCGTGATGGTGCCGTGCCGGCCGTGTGCGGGCGGCGGCTCCCAGCTGACCAGCACGCTGCCGGGGCTCAGGGACACGCACGACGTGTTTTGTGGGGGTGCCGAGGGGGCTGCGGGTCGGGTTGGGATTGTGGTGGAGGTGACGGGGGCGAGGGGGTAATGGGGAGAAACATCAGAAACCGCTGCGACATGGATGTGAATAACCCAGGGGGTGAAAAACGCAAGTTAGTCAATGACTCGTGCTGCAAAGCGGGAGCTTTACAATTCCAATGATGTGAAAAAAAAAACATTAAAACCTCCGTAGGCGTGGGGGGTACGCGGCGCGTACCTGACTGCTTGGTGCGCTCCGTGACCGTGAAGGTGGCGGGTCCCAGCCCGGCGCGGGAGCGCGCCGACAGCTGGAAGCGGTAGACGGTGTCGGGCTGCAGGCGCTCGAGCAGGAACGTCACGGCGGAAGGCTCCAGTGTCACCACCTCCTGGCGAGCGAGCAACGGCAAGGCGGAGGTTGCAACGGTCACTGTCGTCAATCGTCAGCGGCGTCGTCGTCGTCAATGTCCGCATCACGAGCGGTTGTCTGATTAGCGAACAGGGTTCACATACAAACATCTTTTAATCATCACCACTGCCATTATCATAATCGTCGTCGTTATTGTCATTGGCGTCGTCGTCACCATCATCATTGTTGTTGTCATCATCGTCGCCGTCGTCACTATTGTCTTCACTTAATTGCACTTTTGAGTGTGTGGTCTTCCGTGTAAAAATAATTGATAATAACAGAGCCCTCCCCATCAGAGTTTCACCGAATCGCAAGACTCGTCCACAAGGGGTGGGGCTGGGTGGGGAGGGGCTGGGTGGGGGGTGGGAGGGTGGGGCTGGGTGGGGAGGGGCTGGTCACCCCGTGGTGCCCTTATAAAACTCAACGTTTAACCTACTCACGCCGGCTTGTGCCCGCCCTCACAGTCGGCCATATTTGCGGAATACACCACGCCGCCGTTCACCCTGCAGGCCATTGACCGAGCAACCCAACGTTCCTAGCAGCTCCCTCCGCAGGACAATGTGTAAATCGGCACTCCCCATTCTGTTAGCGGGTAGCTGCCCCTTCTCGTCAACATGGGGCAGAAGCGCCACCACGCCAGGGAGTCGACGACAATCCCTGGGATGGGGACCCCGGGAGGGGGGACCGGGGGATGATGTCACCTTCCAGGAAGTTCTGGAAGGGAGGGCGCGGCTAGGGCGGAGCAAGCCACGAAGCAGGGGGGTGATGTCACCTTCCAGGAAGTTCTGGGAGGGAGGGCGTGTCTAGGGCGGAGCAAGCCACGGAGCAGTACACAAGCCGGACCTCTCAAGGGTCCGGCTCAGTCGTCACACCGGTGCTAAGAAGGGACTGGACTAGGAGCCTGGACTCCAGGCTCTACTGCCCTTCTCAGGGCCGGGGGGTCTGAGTGGAGTGTGGTCGGTGGTGAGACCCTGGGGGACCCCCCTCTCACGTCCTTCTCAGGACCGGGGGGTCTGAGTGGAGTGTGGTCGGTGGTGAGACCCTGGGGGACCCCCCTCTCACGTCCTTCTCAGGACCGGGGGGTCTGAGTGGAGTGTGGTCGGTGGTGAGACCCTGGGGGCATCCCCTCTCACGACGTCCTTCTCAGGACCGGGGGGTCTGAGTGGAGTGTGGTCGGTGGTGAGACCCTGGGGGACCCCCCTCTCACGTCCTTCTCAGGACCGGGGGGTCTGAGTGGAGTGTGGTCGGTGGTGAGACCCTGGGGGCATCCCCTCTCACGACGTCCTTCTCAGGGCCCGGGGGTCTGAGCGGACCAGAGGTCAGGACTCGTACGTGTAGCCCGGAGGCCGTTCACCTCCGTGGGTGTCGGGTGGAAGGGGCCGTTACCCCTTCGTGTCAGGGACCTGCACCCAGATTGTGAATCAATATCGTGTTGCCTCGCAACAAGAAGAAGTTCTCCTCACATTATGTACCCACTGCAATAGGACACCGTGTGAGTGTGTGTACGATGGCAAAGTCCACGCGTCTCTACAACGACAGCACCAACCTTCAAGGTGCATCTAATGAACGGGGGTTTGTCTCGACGATTGGACCTCCCCCTGTGAGTGTGGCCGATGGAACGACCCACACACCTCCTCCTCCTTGTTTTTGTTGTTGTCGTTGTTGTTGTCCCCCCCGTGGCGGACGTAGAGCTCGTAGCTGGCGACGGCGCCGTGGTGCGGAGGGGTCCAGCGTAACAGAATGCTCGATTCGGACACCGCTTCTGCTGTCAGCTTCACCGGCTGGACAGGAGCTGTGGGACAAAAAGTCATCACGTACAAATGTCTGTTATTTAACAACGTGTGTGACGTACAGGGATTCTGCCGTGGCAAGATGTTGAGTTTTATCATCATCAGCACAATCCATGTAGGTGTCCACTGCAGTTTCGTCATGTGGTCAGACAGAGGAAAGTGGAAACATTTTCACGTATTTGCATACTCCACTTGAAATCCAGGTCACCGGTTACATATCTCGAGTTTGACAGCTGAAGCCATGGGCAAGTCCAACCAATGTTTGAACCTGTTCTGGGCCTCATACCGCAATGATATTTTGCAAAATGGATGTTTTCATTAACGTGCATCTCACAAGATTACATTCGTGTTTACACATACGTAGCAGTATTAAAGGTATACACCGCAGTTTGTCAGTCGCCATATTGTGTGTGCAGTGGGGTCCAGTGCAAGTCCCCCTCCCTCTTCTAAGCCGTCTGGGCAGCATCACAAACAACCTGGCCACCATTACCCCTCTAGAGGGCGTCTCCTTCTCGAAGCGGCGGCCCTTCGACGCTTGCTTTCCCTAGCGTCGCCACGCCGCGTGTGCGCGCGCGTGTGCTCCTTGCCTGCGACGGTGGTCTCGACGTAGATCTTGTCGGACAAGGGCCCGTCGCCAGCGGACGTGAAGGCGAGCACGCGAAGCACGTGCGGCGTGTTGGGCGCCAGGCCGCCCAACAAGGCGAAAAAGTCGTCGCCACCGACGACGCTTTCCAGCCAGGTGCTCTCGGGCCGCACGGGTTCGACGGCGCAGTAGACGCGGTAGCCACGGATCACCCCGTTGGGCACCTTGGGCTGGCGCCATGCTATCAGCAGGATAGGTGTGCGGCCCAGCATGTACGCGTGCACGTTGCGCGGCGGGCCCGACGGCGCCTGTTCGCCGGTGCGCGCCAATGCCGGCGGGCTGGGCGGCCCGCGCCCCATCCCGTTCACTGCCAGCACCCGCAGCTCGTACATCGAGTCGGGCTCCAGGCCCGCGAGCGTGTGCCGCGTGTCGGGCACGGCGTCCGTCTCCCGGAAGGGGCCCTCCGACGATTGCAGCTTGTACTGCGGCGACAGCGGGGTTGGGGGGCGGGCGGGCGGGCGGTGGTGGAGATCGCTCGCTCGACGCACGCGTTTATATCCGCGTAAGATGCGCGGGCGCCGGGGTCGAATTTCACAGCAAGATAAGCACCACTGCACTACCGCTTCCCACCACAACCGCATACCTAACAACAACAACCGCCATTCGCCACTAAGTGGCGGTGACGTCACCACGACGCTTGTGTCAGGCCAAGTGCACCTTGAGGCTACCACATGAAGTGTCGAACGCCCTCTGGCAGGAGGTCATACCTAACACACACGCGCGCACACACACTGCCTTTGCAACTCGAGCATACGGCTGTATCCGCGCGCCCGCAGCACAGAAGATGAAGTCGGTAACTTTTTGGCTGGGTAATGTAGGAATCGTAACTGAGAAACCATGGAGTTTCCTGCGGATTCATCTTCTTGGTTCTTTCGGTAAAGTCACGTAGAATGGAAGTAATAAAATAATAAAAATAAAACATAATAAAATAATTCTCACGACGTTTCGGCCACAACGCAAGCAACCGTCTTCAGGTGAAGAACAGGTCTGTCGAGAAGACAGCATCTGAATGACTTTCCGACAGACCTGTACTTCACCTGAGGACGGCTGCTTGCGTTGTGGCCGAAACGTCGTGAGAATTGTATTTTATTATGTTTTATTTTTATTATTGTATTACTTCCCTTCTACGTGACTTAACCGAAAGATGAATCCCTGCAGTCACGAAAGCTTTAAATGGAATTTTTTCCTGCGGATGTTAACTACCTCGCCTGCTATGAATGAGGGAGGGTTTGATCCCGACCCTGACGCCTGCTGCTGCTGTATATTTGGAATTTGCGTGTCTCCGTCACGGTGGTCGCGTGGATTTTTCTCCGGGTTCTCCGGTTTTTCCTTCCACATTTAGAATCGGCGTGCGTTTAAGAGCACTTGGCTGCTATACATTTCAAGCCACTTCGCTGAACTATCATCCGTGACCAGGTCACTTCTGAGCCGTCCTCACCTGGATGATGTCCTCACCTGGATGATGTAGAAGAGGACAGGGTCAGGGCCGAGCAAGTCCCATGTCAGCGTCACGCTGGTCGACGTGGTCTCCGTCATCGACAAGCCCAGGGTCGTCGGCAGGCCTGGGGGAGGTGGGCAGGGTAGAGGGGGGCGGTGGGGGGTGATGGAGCGGTGGTGAATCGGATAAGGGGGAGGCAATTGGCTACGATTGGCCAGTTGGAGTTAGGGTCAGAATGCAGAGTTGGGACATGGATGAGGAGGGAATTAATTTCCGTTGTGTGCAATGTTTGTTGTGATTAATCATACAAACACAAGATCCAGGTCCGATTCAACACAGTACAGACATTCTAGATTTGGAGCTTTCGTGACTGCAAGGATTCATACTCTTAGTTCTATCGGTAAAGTCACCATGTAGGTGAAAAATTAAATTAAATTTAATAAAAATAAAGCAATAAAAATCACGACGTTTCGGAGGTAACACAAGTCGCCGTCTTCAGGTGAAACCGTCACAGGAAAATATCTGTATCAAGTGATGAAAAATATCTGTATCAAGTGATGAAAAATATCTGTGTCAAGTGATGAAAAATATCTGTATCAAGTGATGAAAAATATCTGTATCAAGTATCACTTGATACAGATATTTTGCTGTGACGGTTCTGCCTGAAGACGGAAGCTTGTGTTGCCTCCGAAACGTCGTGATTTTTATTCTTTTATTTTTATCAATTTTTATTTAATTTTTACCTACATGGTGACTTTACCGAAAAAACTAAGAGTACAGTACATACAATTCGTGATCTGATCCCATCTGTGAAGGATGTGATCCCTGACACGCAATACCCCGGCGTCTACAAACCAAGCTGTGTCTGCAGCAGTAGTTACATTGGGGAAACTAAGCGACATTTCTCAGACCGTGTTCGCGAACACAAGGCGGATCTGAAACACGGTAGGACCAACACCTCAGCCGTGGCCGATCATCGTTTTAACGCTGTGGTGGGCTCACACGTGACATTGATTTCTCCAAGACGAAGGTACTCTGCAAACCCATTGGCTATCAGCAAACATTTGTTCATGAAGCCATCCAGATATAGAAACAGACACAATTTGAACCGAGAAGATGGGGGTACAAACTGAGCAATCATTGTAATGACGTTATTAACCAGGTAAAGTCATCACTGGCTGCGATGCTTCCATTCCGACTCTCTGAGTTACATTACCTTGTTAAATGTCTTCACATTAACCGGCTAAATGTCTCACTAACACAGCTACTGCTCATAATCAACGTTTTTGGGGGTTAGATCGCGTTATTTATAAATGCGTCGTAACCCTCCACCACCCGACACGGCCAATCAGTAAAAAAGTGTCACGTTGACAAAAGACAATTAGTTCACTGCTTTAGCCCACCGGTGTGTTGAAGCGTGAAACCACAACATTTACAACTTGAGTAGCACGACGTTTCGCTGGTAATTGCATCCAGCATCATCGGGCAATTCGCCAGAATGGTGAGGCTCTGCTCTGTCTCCCGTTCTTATATAGAGCAGCAGCAGCAGGGTGACGTCATCATTAACTCATTAACTCATCAGGTGCCAAGATTCAAGGGGGGTTATTGTAATTATATACTAGATTAGTAATCAGGCTATTGTTACGATGCGAGTTGTAGATTAGTAATCATTTGGAATGTGTTTTATTGTGATTATGCTACATTAGTAATCAGTGTTTGTTTCTGATTGGCCGTGTCGGGTGGTGGAGGGTTACGACACATTTATAAATAACGCGATCTAAACCCAACAACGTTGATTATGAATATTGGTCGCGAAAGCCTGCTACGTGTTAAACAGCTACTGCTCCCTTCTCCTTGATGTTCAAGCGGCTGAATGTCTCTCATTAACACAGCCGCGGCTGCGGGAGCAGTATGTTTTTTATCAATCTGTCCGCCGCTCGCTCCGCTCCACGCGAGCACACACAGTGCTCGTGATGAATCACGACTATTCTTTGTTCTTTCGGTAAAGTCACGTATAAAGATATAATAATAATAAATTAAATAATAGCATATTACGACGTTTCGATTGCAACACAACCAATCATCATCAGGTATAGTGAAATAGCGACATAAAATCTAACCAGAAAACTATAGACAGACATATAAGCAGACAGATATCACCAAGATACACAGAGAGAGTGACACAGGTACAGAGAGGGAGATTGTCTCTGTGGGGTGGCCTTAAATAGACAGGGGGGGGGGGGCGGAGGCAGAGAGAGGGAGGGGGTTAGAGTCAAAATTTACATGTCAATGAGTACGAAGAGATGCGTAGTAAAGTACGCAGGCTTAGAGGGAGAAAGAACACACTAAATTAAATAACCTAGCAAAGTATCGAAATGTTACGTAAAACGACACAGAGTTAAGAATGAATCACGATCTCCGTGGCCGCCTCTGCCTTCTCGCTCCGCTTGGGCTGCTCAAAAGCGGTTGTGTCTCGTGTGATGATGGTTAAGGCGGTAGGGGCTCTCCGACTCTCGTGCGTGTTTCGTGCGACACCAGGCCACGTCGCATCCAGTCACGCTCCAATACACCCTCCGTTGGATAGATGTTGGAGAGGTGTTTTTTTTTTTAAGACGTAGGCACAAAACGACGCGTCGTTTACCAAAATGTTTAAAATACGGTCGGCCACATCGTTAGGGTAAACATCCTAGAACATATCTTCTTGGTTCTTTCGGTAAAGTCACGTAGAATGGAAATAATAAAATAAAATAAATAAAACATAATTAAATACAATTCTCACGACGTTTCGGCCACAACGCAAGCAGCCGTCCTCAGGTGGAGAATAGGTCTGTCGGGGAGACAGAGTCTGAATGACCTGTTCTCCACCTGAGGACTGCTGCTTGCATTGTGGCCGAAACGTGAAAAATATGTAAATATTTTTTTATTTTTTTATTGTTTTATTATTTCCATTCTACGTGCCTTTACCAAAAGAACCAAGAAAATGAATCCCTGCAGTCACGAAAGCTTTACATCGAAAAAAAAAAGATGTAGATGATGATGATGTTGATTATTAATGTTAATGATGATGATGTTAATGATGATGATGTGAATGACTCTGTCTTCTCGACAGACCTGTTCTCCACCTGAGGACGGCTGCTTGCGTTGTGGCCGAAACGTCGTGAGAATTATCTTATTATGTTTTATTTTTATTATTTTATTACTTCCCTTCTACGTGACTTTACCGAAAGAACCAAGAAGATGAATCAGACAAGTGACTGTGTGACGGGGGGGGTGAGAAATGTGACGTCACATCAAAATACGCACTACAATGACAATAGTTTAAAGCGATTTGAAGCATGTTTTATTTGGGGGGGGGGGGCAGAGCTTTGTGACGTCATATTTGAGGGGGGGGGGTCTGACTTTTTGTGACGCCGAGTGACGAAGGGGGGGGGGTAAAAAAGTCTAAAATCGCGTGATGTCATTTATGGGCGGCCCCTTGGCAGAATTCCCAATCAAGCTGCACAAGATTTGCTGATGTGCATGGACGTGTGTGTGTCTGAGTGTGTTAGTGTGTGTGTCTGAGTGTATGAGTGTGTGTGTGTATATGAGTGTGTGTGTGTCTGAGTGTGTTAGTGTGTGTGTGTGTGTCTGAGTGTGTTAGTGTGTGTATGAGTGTGTGTGTCTGGAGTGTGTGTGTGTGTCTGTGGTGTGTGTGTGTCTGAGTGTATGAGTGTGTGTGTGTATGAGTGTGTGTGGGTCTGAGTGTGTGTGTGTCTGAGTGTGTTAGTGTGTGTGTGTGTCTGAGTGTGTTAGTGTGTGTCCTGAGTGTGTGTGTATCTGAGTGGGTTAGTGTGTGTCTGAGTGTGTCAGTGTGGTGTGTGTATGAGTGGTGTGTGTGTGTGTTGGGAGCGGTGGTGTAGCGATTAGCAAGCTGCACTACGAACCCAGCCACAGAGTTCCATTCCCACTCACGGGCCAACACCAGTGACAATCATCTGAATCGGTCCCGGCCTCCACTAGGTGGACTCAGCCTCAAACGAGTAACCTGGTGTGGTGTGTAAACATATGTCACTGGGGAGACAAAGGCGGCCAGGCGTGGTGCTGGCCACCCCACCCCCTCGTGTGGCCGTGCCGGGCTTCATAGGTGCTCGCTAACAGCACTTGCCCCCAACAGTCTGTTGAGGCTACACGGGGGATCTTTGTCTTTGGGCGAGCAGAGACAGGCAGGCATGGGGGCATGGAGAAGGCGGCAATGGAGACCGTTCAGCAGGGAGACAGACGGAGTGGCCGGTAGGACTGACAGAGACCGCCGGAGGCTCCAGACAGACTCTCAGACACAGGCAGAGACGAGGACAACCATCAGACAGACAGGAGGAGGTGGAGGAGGAGGATAGACAGATGGCAATGCGACACGCACGTGCGGAAAAGCTCGTCACA
>NW_026891242.1:0-24780 GCF_015708825.2 Lethenteron reissneri | reverse complement strand
CTAACCCTAACCCTAACCCTAACCCTAACCCTAACCCTAACCCTAACCCTAACCCTAACCCTAACCCTAACCCTAACCCTAACCCTAACCCTAACCCTAACCCTACCCCCCTAACCTAACCTAACCCTAACCCCTAACCCTAACCCTAACCCTAACCCTAACCCTAACCCTAACCCTAACCCTAACCCAACCCTAACCCTAATTTACAAATGTAGGGATGTTAGAGAGAGGGCCGTTATGTATGGCAGTCTATGGGAAAGAAACACAGTGGGCAGGGCTACGTGTGTGCACAGGGAGATGCCCTCTGCGACGTCCGAGCCAGACACCCTGGGGGGGGCTGGTTTGGCGTTATGATCCCCCGGGGCCCCACCCCTCAAGGAGGGTTGGGTATAAAAGGGGACGTTATAGGGGCTCGGGAGCAGTTATGTTATAGTTAACTAAGAAGACTGAAGACGTCTTAGATAGAGCCCTGGACTCCCCTCGTTCGATGTCCTTGTCAGGGCCGAACAGGACCGAGCCAGCGGCGTGGTCCCGAAAGCCAGAGCCGGTGCTCTTCTAAGAGCTGGTCTGGGACTCCGGGTACCGGCCCGACTTACCAGTGTCGGGCCAAGTAGCCTCCCCTAGCCCAGTAGTGGAGGACTGTGAGGTAGGCTAGGACTTAGCCAGGAAGTGAATCCTTAGCTAGTCGGGTGAGGGGGCCGATACCCCCTCCAGTGCTGTATGTCACATACGAGTTGTGTTGAATAAATATCCGTGTGCCTCCACCTCGGCGTCAAGTGTCTTCACCGGCACTTCAACTGGTGTCAGAAGTAAAACTCGAACATGGACACGCGGAAGACAGCGCGGCCCAAAGTACCGAAAGAGGAAGATACTGCCGAGATCGTCTAGCCCGAGACGGCTACACAAGCCATGGTGCAGCCGGGGCCTGATGTCTCCTTACCGGGGCATCTGAGTGAGGAAGGACCACGGCCGGACGCGTTGCGGCTGGCTCACGGGAGGCTGGCGGGGCTGCTGTGTGCCGCTGCCGCCGCGCTGGAGACCGTCGCGCGGCTGGGGGCCGGTGGTTCAACACGGGCTGAGGCGGGCCGGCGACCGGGGCGCCTTCCCGCCATTTCGGAGCGGCCCGAGTTTGAAACTCCCGCCATCGACGCTGCAGCTGTTCGGGGCGTGGCCAGCCTACACATCCACTCCGGCATCGCCGTCGCTGAGGCTGCGACGTCATCACCACCGCGACGGGCGATCCCATCGGCCGCTCGCACCGACGCACAGCCGAGTGGAGGTGACATCGGCCCGCGGGAATCAACAACAACCGCTGCGCTCCATCGGAGGCTGCGGGCCCGGGCTGCTCGCCATCGACGGCGAGTTGGAACGACGTCGCCCGTCAACTCGACCAGCTGCTGGTGGCAAGGGAGTGGCCGGGTGTTGGTGAGTGATGGCGAAATTGGCTGTGGCGTTCGCGCCGTTTCGGCGGTGTCGGCGTTCCCGCCATTTGCACCATGCCGGCGTTTCACGCCACTTCAACGTGCCGGCGTTCCCGCCTTTTGCGCCTTGTGTGCTTTGCGCCTTGTGTGCCGGCCTTGTGGGCCTTGTGTGCCGGCCTGGCGGCGTACCACTGCAGCCCTGTGATTACGGGCCTCCCTCCCCCCCATTGAAGTAAGAAGAGCGGGGGAGGGCATCGGTGGTGAGAGCGAGAGGGGTCCGTGATTGAAGAGAGGGTTCCGACTATGGAGACACTGCTAGGAGGAACTTTTTCAGTTTGACTCTCCGGTTTTGTGTTCCTCGCGGACGGTTTTTCCCTCTGTTCTTTTTGCATTTTGCCTTGTGCGAGTGTTATTTGGTTAATGTTGAAGGGGATTTTGAAATTACAGCTTCGGGTTGTTTCAAACCCACTGGTTGGTTCCTGTCCGTTGTTGCACAGAGGATGTCTTTTGTGCGGGAATGCTCCTCGTGTTCTACATGGATCGGGGGTGCGTTTCCGTTAATTGCGTTGCTCTCTCCACTCGGTTGGTACAGCTGCATTGCTGCAATGCGAGTCTCGGAGATGAGGGGTACGGATACGGGATGTGAGGTGTATGTGTTGTGATGGTGTTAAATTGCGATGGTGACATGCTGCCAGGGATTTGGAATTGTGGTGCTGGCTGTCACTTATCTTGGGGCGCAGATCCTGACCAGGATGGCCCTGTGAGTGTTGCGTGTTTAACATGAGCGTTGTGGTCCCGTCATGCAATGGCTGACGGCTTGACCTGACAGCCCGGAGATTAAAACACTCCGTAGTATGTCCAGCCTTGTGGGCTGTGCGCTCACATGGCTTCAGGGAGGGTGGTCCCGTCATGCTATGGCTGACGGCTTGACCTGACAGCCCGGAGATTAAAACACTCCGTGGTATGTCTAGCCTAGTGGGCTGTGTGCTCACATGGCTCAGGGAGTGTGGTCCCGTCATGCTATGGCTGACGGCTTGACCTGACGGCTCGGAGGTTGAGACCCTCTGAGGCGCGTTGAAACAGTGAGCTGGAGATTCGTAAAGTTCGAATGGGTTAGCCAGTTTTCATGTATATAGGTTGTGTTCATTGTGTGTTGTGTGTATGGTGGGTTCCCTGCAAATTGTATATAGCTTGTTTTTTTTTACGGAATTCGTATTTATTCAAGGGGGGGTGCGTCGGGTTGTTTTCTCTTCTTGCTGTTGCATTTTTTTGTGTTCTTGTTGCCGTTCTTGTTGAAATTAGTGAGGCACACGCGCGGTTACGGTATAAATTCATTTTTATTGTCATTGCCGGGACGGCTGCGAGCTATGCAGGGGGGAGTGATGTAGGGATGTTAGAGAGAGGGCCGTTATGTATGGCAGTCTATGGGAAAGAAACACAGTGGGCGGGGCTACGTGTGTGCACAGGGAGATGCCCTTCTGCGACGTCCGAGCCAGACACCCTGGGGGGGGCTGGTTTGGCGTTATGATCCCCCGGGGCCCCACCCCTCAAGGAGGGTTGGGTATAAAAGGGGACGTTATAGGGGCTCGGGAGCAGTTATGTTATAGTTAACTAAGAAGACTGAAGACGTCTTAGATAGAGCCCTGGACTCCCCTCGTTCGATGTCCTTGTCAGGGCCGAACAGGACCGAGCCAGCGGCGTGCTCTTAGAAGAGAGCTGGTCTGGGACTCCGGGTACCGGCCCGACTTACCAGTGTCGGGCCAAGTAGCCTCCCCTAGCCCAGTAGTGGAGGACTGTGAGGTAGGCTAGGACTTAGCCAGGAAGTGAATAAATATCCGCGTCAAGTGTCTTCACCGGCACTTCAACTGGTGTCAGAAGTAAAACTCGAACATGGACACGCGGAAGACAGCGCGGCCCAAAGTACCGAAAGAGGAAGATACTGCCGAGATCGTCTAGCCCGACAACAACCCTTATAAACGGCCATAATTTACAAACAGCGCCAACGACCCTTAAAAACGTCTATAATTTACAAACAGCGCCAAGAACCCTTAAAAACGTCTTTAATTTACAAACAGCGCCAACGACCCTTAAAAACGGCCATAATTTACAAACAGCGCCAACGACCCTTAAAAACAGCCCATAAATTACAAACAGCGCCAATGACCCTTAAAAACGTCTATAATTTACAAACAGCGCCCAACGACCCTTAAAAACTACTATAATTTACAAACAGCGCCAACGACCTTTAAAAACAGCCATAATTTACAAACAGCGCCAACGACCCTTAAAAACGTCTATAATTTACAAACAGTGACAACGACCCTTAAAAACGGCCATAACCCTTAAAAACGTCTATAATTTACAAACAACGCCAACGACCCTTAAAAACGGCCATAATTTACAAACATCGCCAACAACCCTTAAAAACGGCCATAATTTTACAAACAGCGCCATCGACCCTTAAAAACAGCTATAATTTACAAACAGCGCCAAGGACCCTTAAAAACGTCTATAATTTACAAACAGCGCCAACGACCCTTAAAAACGTCTATAATTTACAAACAGTGACAACGACCCTTAAAAACGGCCATAACCCTTAAAAACGTCTATAATTTACAAACCAACGCCAACGACCCTTAAAAACGGCCATAATTTACAAACATCGCCAACAACCCTTAAAAACGGCCATAATTTTACAAACAGCGCCATCGACCCTTAAAAACAGCTATAATTTACAAACAACGCCAAGGACCCTTAGAAACGTCTATAATTTACAAACAACGCCAACGACCCTTAAAAACGGCCATAATTTACAAACAGCGCCAAGGACCCTTAAAAACGTCTATAATTTACAAACTGCGCCAACGACCCTTAAAAACGTCTATAATTTACAAACAGTGACAACGACCCTTAAAAACGGCCATAATTTACAAACAGCGCCAAGGACCCTTAAAAACGTCTATAATTTACAAACTGCGCCAACGAACTTTAAAAACGTCTATAATTTACAAACAGTGACAACGACCCTTAAAAACGGCCATAACCCTTAAAAACGTCTATAATTTACAAACAGCGCCAACGACCCTTAAAAACGTCTATAATTTACAAACAGCGCCAACGACCCTTAAAAACGTCTATAATTTTACAAACAGCGCCATCGACCCTTAAAAACGTCTATAATTTACAAACAACGCCAACGACCCTTAAAAACGGCTATAATTTACAAACAGCGCCAAGGACCCTTAAAAACGTCTATAATTTACAAACTGCGCCAACGACCATTAAAAACGTCTATAATTTACAAACAGCGCCAACGACCCTTAAAAACGTCTATAATTTACAAACAGCGCCAACGACCCTTAAAAACAGCCATAATTTACAAACAGCGCCAATGACCCTTAAAAACGTCTATAATTTACAAACAGCGCCAACGACCCTTAAAAACGTTTATAATTTACAAACAGTGACAACGACCCTTAAAAACGGCCATAACCCTTAAAAACGTCTATAATTTACAAACAGCGCCAACGACCCTTAAAAACAGCCATAATTACAAACAGCGCCAATGACCCTTAAAACGTCTATAATTTACAAACAGCGCCAACGACCCTTAAAAACGTCTATAATTTACAAACAGTGACAACGACCCTTAAAAACGGCCATAACCCTTAAAAACGTCTATAATTTACAAACAACGCCAACGACCCTTAAAAACGGCCATAATTTACAAACATCGCCAACAACCCTTAAAAACGGCCATAATTTTACAAACAGCGCCATCGACCCTTAAAAACAGCCATAATTTACAAACAGCGCCAATGACCCTTAAAAACGTCTATAATTTACAAACAGCGCCAACGAGCCTTAAAAACGTCTATAATTTACAAACTGCGCCAACGACCCTTAAAAACGTCTATAATTTACAAACAGTGCCAACGACCCTTAAAAACGGCCATAATTTACAAACATCGCCAACAACCCTTAAAAACGGCCATAATTTTACAAACAGCGCCATCGACCCTTAAAAACGTCTATAATTTACAAACAGCGCCAACGAGCCTTAAAAACGTCTATAATTTACAAACAGCGCCAAGGACCCTTAAAAACGTCTATAATTTACAAACTGCGCCAACGAACTTTAAAAACGTCTATAATTTACAAACAGTGACAACGACCCTTAAAAACGGCCATAACCCTTAAAAACGTCTATAATTTACAAACAGCGCCAACGACCCTTAAAAACGTCTCTAATTTACAAACAGCGCCAACGACCCTTAAAAACGTCTATAATTTTACAAACAGCGCCATCGACCCTTAAAAACGTCTATAATTTACAAACAACGCCAACGACCCTTAAAAACGGCTATAATTTACAAACAGCGCCAAGGACCCTTAAAAACGTCTATAATTTACAAACTGCGCCAACGACCATTAAAAACGTCTATAATTTACAAACAGCGCCAACGACCCTTAAAAACGTCTATAATTTACAAACAGCGCCAACGACCCTTAAAAACAGCCATAATTTACAAACAGCGCCAATGACCCTTAAAAACGTCTATAATTTACAAACAGCGCCAACGACCCTTAAAAACGTTTATAATTTACAAACAGTGACAACGACCCTTAAAAACGGCCATAACCCTTAAAAACGTCTATAATTTACAAACAGCGCCAACGACCCTTAAAAACAGCCATAATTTACAAACAGCGCCAATGACCCTTAAAAACGTCTATAATTTACAAACAGCGCCAACGACCCTTAAAAACGTCTATAATTTACAAACAGTGACAACGACCCTTAAAAACGGCCATAACCCTTAAAAACGTCTATAATTTACAAACAACGCCAACGACCCTTAAAAACGGCCATAATTTACAAACATCGCCAACAACCCTTAAAAACGGCCATAATTTTACAAACAGCGCCATCGACCCTTAAAAACAGCCATAATTTACAAACAGCGCCAATGACCCTTAAAAACGTCTATAATTTACAAACAGCGCCAACGAGCCTTAAAAACGTCTATAATTTACAAACTGCGCCAACGACCCTTAAAAACGTCTATAATTTACAAACAGTGCCAACGACCCTTAAAAACGGCCATAATTTACAAACATCGCCAACAACCCTTAAAAACGGCCATAATTTTACAAACAGCGCCATCGACCCTTAAAAACGTCTATAATTTACAAACAGCGCCAACGAGCCTTAAAAACGTCTATAATTTACAAACAGCGCCAACGACCCTTAAAAACAGCCATAATTTACAAACAGCGCCAATGACCCTTAAAAACGTCTATAATTTACAAACAGCGCCAACGACCCTTAAAAACGTCTATAATTTACAAACAGTGACAACGACCCTTAAAAACGGCCATAACCCTTAAAAACGTCTATAATTTACAAACAACGCCAACGACCCTTAAAAACGGCCATAATTTACAAACATCGCCAACAACCCTTAAAAACGGCCATAATTTTACAAACAGCGCCATCGACCCTTAAAAACAGCCATAATTTACAAACAGCGCCAATGACCCTTAAAAACGTCTATAATTTACAAACAGCGCCAACGAGCCTTAAAAACGTCTATAATTTACAAACAGTGACAACGACCCTTAAAAACGGCCATAATTTACAAACATCGCCAACAACCCTTAAAAACGGCCATAATTTTACAAACAGCGCCAAGGACCCTTAAAAACGTCTATAATTTACAAACAACGCCAACGACCCTTAAAAACGGCCATAATTTACAAACATCGCCAACAACCCTTAAAAACGGCCATAATTTACAAACATCGCCAACAACCCTTAAAAACGGCCATAATTTTACAAACAGCGCCATCGACCCTTAAAAACGTCTATAATTTACAAACAACGCCAACGACCCTTAAAAACGGCTATAATTTACAAACAGCGCCAAGGACCCTTAAAAACGTCTATAATTTACAAACTGCGCCAACGACCATTAAAAACGTCTATAATTTACAAACAGCGCCAACGACCCTTAAAAACGTCTATAATTTACAAACAGCGCCAACGACCCTTAAAAACAGCCATAATTTACAAACAGCGCCAATGACCCTTAAAAACGTCTATAATTTACAAACAGCGCCAACGACCCTTAAAAACGTTTATAATTTACAAACAGTGACAACGACCCTTAAAAACGGCCATAACCCTTAAAAACGTCTATAATTTACAAACAGCGCCAACGACCCTTAAAAACAGCCATAATTTACAAACAGCGCCAATGACCCTTAAAAACGTCTATAATTTACAAACAGCGCCAACGACCCTTAAAAACGTCTATAATTTACAAACAGTGACAACGACCCTTAAAAACGGCCATAACCCTTAAAAACGTCTATAATTTACAAACAACGCCAACGACCCTTAAAAACGGCCATAATTTACAAACATCGCCAACAACCCTTAAAAACGGCCATAATTTTACAAACAGCGCCATCGACCCTTAAAAACAGCCATAATTTACAAACAGCGCCAATGACCCTTAAAAACGTCTATAATTTACAAACAGCGCCAACGAGCCTTAAAAACGTCTATAATTTACAAACTGCGCCAACGACCCTTAAAAACGTCTATAATTTACAAACAGTGCCAACGACCCTTAAAAACGGCCATAATTTACAAACATCGCCAACAACCCTTAAAAACGGCCATAATTTTACAAACAGCGCCATCGACCCTTAAAAACGTCTATAATTTACAAACAGCGCCAACGAGCCTTAAAAACGTCTATAATTTACAAACAGCGCCAACGACCCTTAAAAACAGCCATAATTTACAAACAGCGCCAATGACCCTTAAAAACGTCTATAATTTACAAACAGCGCCAACGACCCTTAAAAACGTCTATAATTTACAAACAGTGACAACGACCCTTAAAAACGGCCATAACCCTTAAAAACGTCTATAATTTACAAACAACGCCAACGACCCTTAAAAACGGCCATAATTTACAAACATCGCCAACAACCCTTAAAAACGGCCATAATTTTACAAACAGCGCCATCGACCCTTAAAAACGTCTATAATTTACAAACAGCGCCAACGAGCCTTAAAAACGTCTATAATTTACAAACAGCGCCAACGACCCTTAAAAACAGCCATAATTTACAAACAGCGCCAATGACCCTTAAAAACGTCCATAATTTACAAACATCGCCAACAACCCTTAAAAACGGCCATAATTTTACAAACAGCGCCATCGACCCTTAAAAACAGCTATAATTTACAAACAGCGCCAAGGACCCTTAAAAACGTCTATAATTTTACAAACTGCGCCAACGACCCTTAAAAACGTCTATAATTTACAAACAACGCCAACGACCCTTAAAAACGTCTATAATTTACAAACAGCGCCAACGACCCTTAAAAACGTCTATAATTTACAAACAGCGCCAACGACCCTTAAAAACAGCCATAATTTACAAACATCGCCAACAATCCTTAAAAACGTCTATAATTTACAAACAACGCCAACGACCCTTAAAAACGGCCATAATTTACAAACATCGCCAACAATCCTTAAAAACGTCTATAATTTACAAACAGCGCCAACGACCCTTAAAAACGTCTATAATTTACAAACAGCGCCAACGACCCTTAAAAACAGCCATAATTTACAAACATCGCCAACAACCCTTAAAAACGGCCATAATTTTACAAACAGCGCCATCGACCCTTAAAAACAGCTATAATTTACAAACAGCGCCAACGACCCTTAAAAACGGCCATAATTTACAAACATCGCCAACAACCCTTAAAAACGGCCATAATTTTACAAACAGCGCCATCGACCCTTAAAAACAGCCATAATTTACAAACAGCGCCAATGACCCTTAAAAACGTCTATAATTTACAAACAGCGCCAACGAGCCTTAAAAACGTCTATAATTTACAAACTGCGCCAACGACCCTTAAAAACGTCTATAATTTACAAACAGTGACAACGACCCTTAAAAACGTCTATAATTTACAAACAGTGACAACGACCCTTAAAAACGGCCATAACCCTTAAAAACGTCTATAATTTACAAACAACGCCAACGACCCTTAAAAACGGCCATAATTTACAAACATCGCCAACAACCCTTAAAAACGGCCATAATTTTACAAACAGCGCCATCGACCCTTAAAAACAGCTATAATTTACAAACAGCGCCAAGGACCCTTAAAAACGTCTATAATTTACAAACAACGCCAACGCCCCTTAAAAACGGCCATAATTTACAAACATCGCCAACAACCCTTAAAAACGGCCATAATTTTACACACAGCGCCATCGACCCTTAAAAACAGCTATAATTTACAAACAGCGCCAAGGACCCTTAAAAACGTCTATAATTTACAAACAACGCCAACGACCCTTAAAAACGGCCATAATTTACAAACAGTGACAACGACCCTTAAAAACGGCCATAATTTTACAAACAGCGCCATCGACCCTTAAAAACAGCTATAATTTACAAACAGCGCCAAGGACCCTTAAAAACGTCTATAATTTACAAACTGCGCCAACGACCCTTAAAAACGTCTATAATTTACAAACAGTGACAACGACCCTTAAAAACGGCCATAATTTACAAACAGCGCCAAGGACCCTTAAAAACGTCTATAATTTACAAACTGCGCCAACGTCTATAATTTACAAACTGCGCCAACGACCCTTAAAAACGTCTATAATTTACAAACAGTGACAACGACCCTTAAAAACGGCCATAACCCTTAAAAACGTCTATAATTTACAAACAACGCCAACGACCCTTAAAAACGTCTATAATTTACAAACAGCGACAACGACCCTTAAAAACGTCTATAATTTACAAACAGCGCCAACGACCCTTAAAAACGTCTATAATTTACAAACAGCGCCAACGACCCTTAAAAACGTCCATAATTTACAAACATCGCCAACAACCCTTAAAAACGGCCATAACCCTTAAAAACGTCTATAATTTACAAACAACGCCAACGACCCTTAAAAACGGCCATAATTTACAAACAGTGACAACGACCCTTAAAAACGGCCATAATTTTACAAACAGCGCCATCGACCCTTAAAAACAGCTATAATTTACAAACAGCGCCAAGGACCCTTAAAAACGTCTATAATTTACAAACTGCGCCAACGACCCTTAAAAACGTCTATAATTTACAAACAGTGACAACGACCCTTAAAAACGGCCATAATTTACAAACAGCGCCAAGGACCCTTAAAAACGTCTATAATTTACAAACTGCGCCAACGACCTTTAAAAACGTCTATAATTTACAAACAGTGACAACGACCCTTAAAAACGGCCATAACCCTTAAAAACGTCTATAATTTACAAACAACGCCAACGACCCTTAAAAACGTCTATAATTTACAAACAGCGCCAACGACCCTTAAAAACGTCTATAATTTACAAACAGCGCCAACGACCCTTAAAAACGTCTATAATTTACAAACAGCGCCAACGACCCTTAAAAACGTCCATAATTTACAAACAGCGCCAACGACTCTTAAAAACGGCCATAATTTACAAACAGCGCCAATGACCCTTAAAAACGGCCATAATTTACAAACAGCGCCAACGACCCTTAAAAACGGCCATAATTTACAAACAGCGCCAACGACCCTTAAAAACAGCCATAATTTACAAACAGCGCCAATGACCCTTAAAAACGGCCATAATTTACAAACAGCGCCAACGACCCTTAAAAACGGCCATAATTTACAAACAGCGCCAACGACCCTTAAAAACGGCCATAATTTACAAACAGCGCCAAGGACCCTTAAAAACGTCTATAATTTACAAACTGCGCCAACGACCTTTAAAAACGTCTATAATTTACAAACAGTGACAACGACCCTTAAAAACGGCCATAACCCTTAAAAACGTCTATAATTTACAAACAACGCCAACGACCCTTAAAAACGGCCATAATTTACAAACATCGCCCAACAACCCTTAAAAACGGCCATAATTTTACAAACAGCGCCATCGACCCTTAAAAACAGCTATAATTTACAAACAGCGCCAAGGACCCTTAAAAACGTCCATAATTTACAAACAGCGCCAACGACCCTTAAAAACGTCCATAATTTACAAACAGCGCCAATGACCCTTAAAAACGTCTATAATTTACAAACAGCGCCAACGACCCTTAAAAACGTCTATAATTTACAAACTGCGCCAACGACCCTTAAAAACGTCTATAATTTACAAACAGTGACAACGACCCTTAAAAACAGCCATAATTTACAAACAGCGCCAACGACCCTTAAAAACGGCCATAATTTACGAAGCGTGGTCTGGCGTGATCTTGTCGTGCAGTGTGAGCGTGTGGGAACGCGTGTGTGTGCGTAAAGCTCGCGGCGTGCGTAATAGGCGTACCCCAGGTGCGCGATCATAACGTAAGCGGCCAGCAGACGGCGAGCGCTGCGCAGAGCGCGTGTGTTCACTCCGTGTGTGATCATAACTTGCGTAGTTGGTGTGGAGTTGGAGTGCACGGAGCGGCGTGTGTGTGTGTGCATACGTTCGTTACATGTCGGATACGGATGCGCATTGGTAACGTGCCGCACAGTGCTATACTGCGAGCACGGCGTTTGATTGACGATGATGTGCGCACGTATGCTCGCAGCGTGGGAGCGCGGCGCGAGGCTGTAACAGTAGGGGCGTCGCATTCGAATGCCGGCGAAACCGTAGCGAGGTGGGGTAACGTAAACGGAATAGGGGATGCAGGCGGGAGGGACCCCGGGGGCCAACGGCCCCCACAGGTGCCCGGTTGCGACCTCTGACAGAGGGTGACCGGTCTACACGACGTCTTGTAAGATGGTGGGAGTACCCGCAACTTGACCACAACACACACAAGCAGGCGAGCAATGAAACGGTGCACCCGTTTATACAGAGTGAGAAGATGTATTGGTACTGGAGGAATCCGATGAGCTATGAAGCTGTTTTTCACAGATGTCCAGAACGATTAACTTTCTATTTTTAAATCCTTTATATTAAGTTCGCGTGCTTGCTTGCTTGCTTGCTTGCGTGCTTGCTTGCTTGCGTGCTTGCTTGCTTAGGACCGTGCAAATCTTTCGGTCGTTTTTTAACCCACTTCCCGGGATCCAATCAAGCTGACATTTTCCACACAGACTCGTTGTGCCAGACAATTATTGTTCGTGAAAAAAAATTCCCAAAATTTTACACTTTTTAGGCAAAAAAAAATTATTTTACATATATTCAAATAGAACGCATTCATGGCTTTGGCTGAACGTCAGAGTGTAAGAGCCCAGAGCGTAACCCCTCCACAGGCCGTGGCGGAGTAGCGCAGTTGGTAGCGCCCTCGCTTCCCATGCCAAAGGTCGCGGGATCGATCCCCGCGTCTTCCACAGGCGAATATATTTTTTAATCCTTTATATTAAGTTTGCTTGCTTGTGTAATGGGTTCAATTTAGGCGCACACACTTCTTGGGAGGCAACACTCATTTATTAATTAACACAACGTTTACTCAACAGTTACTCTTACTCTACACATAGGGTGGTGACCACCGACCTACACTAGCTAACACACCATTGTATTTTAGCCGCTCCAGCGTGACCCAGCCAGGTGGCTGCTGGCAGTCCGCTCACTGTAGGTCCTCTCTTCTGGCATCTTTCGAGGTGTCTTCATTCTTCTCAGGAACAGCCCTGCTCTGCCTTCACACCACCCTTATATCTCGTCTCTCTGGCGTGGCCGGCTCCGCCCAGGCCACGCCTCCCTTCCCAGGCCACGCCTCACTTCCCAGGCCACGCCTCACTTCCCCCACCTCTGGGAAGGTCCGGATCCCTCCAGCACGTGACCCCCCAGGCACCCCCTTGGGGCCCCCAGCCCTCGTACGGGCCAACACAGTAGTGACCGTTCTGTCACACTACACTTGCTTAGGACCGTGCAAATCTTTCGCTCGTTTTTTAACCCACTTCCCGTGATCCAATCGAGCTGACATTTTCCACACAGACTCGTTGTGTGTGACAATTAATTTTCGTGAAAAAAATCCTAAATTTTACACTGTTTAGGGAAAACAAATGAAATATTTAATTACCAACTAGCTGTACTACCCGGCTTCGCCCGGGACTTGTATCTACCACGGCCGGCCGCCTTTCTCTCCCCAGTGGCGATGTTAATACGCTACAGCAGTTACTCGTTTGAGGCAGAGTCGACCTAGGGGAGGTTCAAATAATCGTCACCGGTGGTGGCCGTGAGCGAGAATCGAACTGGGTTCGCCGGGTTGGTAGCGCAGCGTAGCGTTAAGCACTACACCCACTGCTCCTCACACACCACACACGCACAGACACACACACAGACACACACACAGACACACGCAGACACACACACACACAGACAGCACGCTAACCACTACACTACCGCTCCCCACACACCACACACGCACACACACAGACACACACACAGACACACACACACAGACACACACACACAGACACAGGCAGCACGCTAAGCACTACACTACCGTTCCCCCTACACAACACACGCGCGAGTGTCCATAGGTACACATACACGCGCTTGCTGCAGACACACACGACTTTCAGGGTGCGTACGGCAGTAAACGACTGAAATAATAAAGCGGCAATGCTGTGTAAGGAACGCCTTAGACCCGCATTACACATTTGTGTAATGCGAGCGTAAACACACAAACACACACAAACACATACACAATACACACACACATACATGCAGACACACAGACAGACACATAACACACATACATACACACACATACAAACACAGAAACACATACACACACATACATAGACACACACATACATACACACAAACACATCCACAGACGTACATACACACATACATACAGGCACGCAGACATACACATAAACACATACAAAAAAAACCCACATACATACACACACACATACATACACACAAACACATGCACACACATACATACACACATGCATACAGACACACAGACATGTGTACATAAACACATACACACATACACATGACCCGGCTTCGCCCGGGACTTGGATCCACCACGCCCGGCCGCCTTTGTCTCCCCAGTGCCGATGTTAATACGCAACACCAGTTACTCGTTTGAGGCTGAGTCGACCTAGGGGAGGTTCAAATAATCGTCACCGGTGGTGGCCGTGAGCGGGAATCGAACTCGGTTCGCCGGGTTGGTAGCGCAGCGTAGCGTTAAGCACTACACCCACCGCTCCTCACACACCACACACGCACAGACACACACACAGACACACACACAGACACACGCAGACACACACAGACAGACACAGACAGACACACACACACACAGACACACAGACAGCACGCTAAGCACTACACTATCGCTCCCCACACACCACACACGCACACACACAGACACACACACAGACACACACACACAGACACAGACAGCACGCTAAGCACTACACTACCGTTCCCCCTACACAACACACGCGCGCGCGTCCATAGGTACACATACACGCGCTTGCTGCAGACACACACGACTTTCAGGGTGCGTAAGGCAGTAAACGACTGAAATAATAAAGCGGCAATGCTGTGCGAAGAACGCCTTAGACCAGCAACACATTTGTGTAATGCGAGCGTAAACACACAAACACATACAAACACATACACACACATACATACACACACATACACACAAACACATACACACAGACATACACATACACACAAACACACACATACATGCACACAAACACATACACAATACACACACACATACATGCAGACACAGACAGACACATAACACACATACATACACACACATATGTAGTAAGTAGCAGAGGAGACGATGTCGAAGTTGAGACACACTGTTTATTAACTCCGGGACAGATACAATAGTTGAAGGGGTATCGGCCCCTTCACCCGTACTATGGGAAACCCACCCTAGTACTAAGCCCTCTGTCCTGTCCCCCAGTCCTCCTCTACTGGGCTACGGGAGGCTGACTGATCTGGCCCTGGCAAGCACAGATCTCGGCACCAGCTAACCAGCCTTGCCCTGACAAGGGCAGCGGTCTGGAAGCTCCTGGGCCGCGCCACTGGCTTACCCGGCTCGGCCCTTATAAGGACGGCGAGACCGGGGAGTCCCAGGGCCTAATCTCCGAGTCTTGGATCTTCACTGGTCAGCTTCGTGTCGAACTCCCCCCGAGCTCTTTGGGTTCCACCTTTTATAGGGATCGCCTCCGAGGGCTGGGGCGTGGGCAATAACTGATGCGGACGTCGGTGTGACCACCCGTGTATGTGAGTGCCGACAGCCCTGTGTTTGTTGTCCGCTGTTCCTCCCGTAATAACCCCTACATCACCCCCCCCTGTACAGCTCGCAGCCGTCCCGGCTGCAACAATCCCTCAACCCCCAAGAATAAAGATTAACACCGTCAATACACGTGTGCCTCGTAACAGTAACAATAACAAGAACAAGCGTAACATCAACCGATGGTTCCCTATATAACAAAAAAAAACCCTCACGCAGAACCGCAATACATATACAGAACGGTATACCAGCACATGCAATCAGCATATCGCGATCACACGCGTACATCGAAACACAATAGCAAGCAAATCTGCAGGCGACCAACACACCATCAATCCCGACGCAACTGTGCAACCGCAACACAATTATTCTCTGTCATGCAACGACAGCATCGCACACCGCACCTCGCGGCACAATACAGCCCAAAAAAAAACATTTTTTTTTTCTCTTTTTTTCCAATTAAGCCCATCGCGCACGGTAACCCACGAGATGGTGCAGTACAGGGTACCCGACGCTCCCACGTTAATAATTAACTATACCATCAAGATGACAACACCACGCAGCAGCGCACACACTCCCTTTGAAACTCAGCAACCACAGCAGACTCTCCGTCCATTCCCAACACACGCACACACTTACATGGACGGCAAGCAACAAGCAGATAGCGTGGTCATCGTTATTTCACACACATACAACCAAAAAAACATATATACAATGAGCGGGTTCCGCAGCAACGGAACACGCGCGGTAAGCTAATCATAACAACCGGCGCGTTTTGGCGCGAGTCCGTGCAGCGGGCCCGTCACAAGGGGCCGGCTTGGTAGAGTCGGTGGCAGGTGTCGCATCAGCAGGTGCCTGGTCGTCCGATTTCCCGGACGTGCCAGCGCCGCCCCCCACGGGGGAGGCTGGCAGCCCAGAGGGCTTCAGTCCTGGGGCTCCTGAAGACGGGACAGTCATTAGTGGATCAGAGGCTGGCATCGATCCCGCCCCCCCGGAGTCAGAGGACTCCCCACATGTTCGGCCATTTTCGTGGGAGGAAGCGTGCGGAGCAAAAAATGGCTTTAACCGTGAAGGGTGTACAAACCACCGACGCTTCCCCCACTTAATTCGCACACATTGAGGCCGCACAACCTGCACAATTTCAACGGGGCCCCTCCATGGTCGCAACAACTTAGCCGAGGTGGCCAATGGCACCTGGGGGCAGTGCAACCATGCTCGGTCGCCCGGGTGCCATTCGTGCGTGTGAGTCCGGCGCGACCGCAACCTCTCGTTTTGTTTTTGGCGGGAGTCAGAGTTTTGCATGGCCGCCTGCCGTGCCTCCGCCAAGCGAAGGATGTTGAATTTAACATGGTCGGCGATTTTCGACTTAGCATGAGGCGCGGCAATCGCCAGCTGAGTCGCGACAGGCGGGTCAACCTCGCGACCATACATCAAAAAAAATGGCGAGAAACCGGTCGCCGCGTGAGGAGCCATCCTGTATGCCGCCAGGACTCCCCCGATCCGTAGATCCCAATCGTTCTGGGACTCAGATACCTGGTGGGATAGCATGGACGTAAGAGTCCTATGCAAGCGTTCCACCATCCCATCCGTCTGTGGGTGGTAAGGCGAGGTACGAACTTTCTTCGTACCCAGAAGGCCACATACCTCGTGTAAGAGGGTACTAGTGAAATTTTTTCCCTGATCGGTCAACAACCGTTCCGGAGCGCCCTTGTCGAGGACGTAGCCCTGAACAAAAGCCTCCGCAACGGCCGCTGCGGACTGGTTGGCGAGGGGCCAAGCCATAGGCCATCGCGTGAAATATTCCACGCCAACCAGCAGGTACTTATTACCCCTCGGCGTGGAAGGAAACGGTCCCAAAATATCAAGGGCGACCAGCTCGTTAACCCGGGTGACCGAAATGGACTGGAGCGGTGGACTGGCTCCCTTCGCCGGCGGCTTCCGTTGTGCACACTGGGTACAGGACCGCAGCAGATCGTCCACGTCTCTTGCCATGCCCGGCCAAAAGTAATTAAGCTGGAGCGTGGCAAGTGTTTTGAGGGTACCCAGGTGCAGGAGCCGTTCATGAGCAGCCCATACAGCCCTACCCCTCAACGTGGAAGGCACCACCAGCCTGTGACGGCGGATTGTCGCGTCCCAATGCATGAGTACGCCCTGGCACCACCCCCATGAGTCAACGCCCGACTTCCCTGGACCCGATCCTTCCGCGCGACGTCGTAGTGCCAGGAGGGTCGCATCCTCCATTTGGAGGCGGCCCCACTCAGCACTCGACAAGCCAAGTAGGGAATCACTCCCACCCTCCGAAATAGGACCAGCGTCCGAAGGAGAATCAACTGCGGCCGCAAGAACCCGATCCTGACCGTCACTTGCCGATTTGCAACGGCCCGAACCCAAGAAACAAGTGCAATCCGGGGCGATCGGCAGGCGTGATAGGGCATCGGCATTGGTGTGGCGAATCCCCTTCCGGTAAGTTGTTTCAAAATCGAAATCCTGCATGATCTCGAGCCATCGGGACAACTGCCCCGATGGCTGGTTAATTCGTAGGGCATACTGCAATGCCGCATGATCTGTACGGACGGTGAAATGCCGGCCGTACAGATATGGCCGGTACTGTTGGATAAAGAACACGATAGCCAACAGTTCGCGGCGGGTGACGCAGTACCGCTGCTCGGCCGGGGACAGTACTCTACTACCATAAGCCACAACGCGCTCCACGCCACCCACAATTTGTGACAGCACGCCTCCAATCCCGGTATTGCTTGCGTCCGTGTCGAGCACGAACGGCATGGAAAAATCGGGGTAGCTTAACGGCGGGGCCCCCACCAGGGCATCCCGAAGAGAGACAAAAGCGGCGTTCTCCACCGGCCCCCAATGAAATTTGACCCCTTTTGACGTCAAGGCATGTAGTGGCTTAGCGATGGAAGCAAAGTCCGCAACAAACCGACGGTAATATGAAGCAAAGCCGATGAAGCTTCTAACCTCCCCCACCGAGGTTGGGGTAGGCCAGGAGCTGACACAACGCGTTTTGGCGGGATCGGTTGAGATACCTGACCGGCCGACGATGTGACCCAAATATTTAACAGATTCGCGCAGCAAATGGCACTTTTGTGGCTTGAATTTCAAATTCGCAGCGCGCATCTTGAGAAAAACGGCCCGAAGCCTATCAAGGTGTTCCTCGAACGTCTTACTGAATACGATAACGTCATCCAGGTAAATCAAACACACCTCCCATTGCAAGCCAGCGAGGACCAATTCCATCAGGCGCTGGAACATCGCGGGAGCAGAGTGTAATCCCATGGGTAAGCGATTGAATTGGAAGAGGCCGTGCGGCGTTCGGAAAGCAGTTTTGGGTCTAGATTCGTCGTCCAAGGGAAGTTGCCAAAATCCTGAGAGCAAATCCAAAGTGGAAAAGAATCGCGATCCCGCGAGGGCATCCAGCGATTCGTCCATTCGAGGAAGCGGATAAGCATCGGCCACCGAGATCTTATTTAATCGCCGGAAATCAACGCAGAACCTTAGGGACCCGTCGTGCTTTTTAACCAACACTATGGGTGCACCCCAAGGGCTGGTTGAGGGAGAAATTATGTCCGATTTCAACATGTCATCTACAGCCGATTTGACATGATCCTTTTCGGCGGGACTTAACCGAAAAGGATTCTGGCGGATAGGAGCGTTGTCACCGGTGTCAATATGGTGGCGTAGCAATTTGGTACATCCGATATCGTATTTGTGTTTACTGAAGACGTCGGAAAATTCTCGCAATAAGGCGCGTAATTTAGCACGTTGTGCGTCGGACAGGTCAGGTGACTCAGCACACAACGCATCCAGCCAACCCTCGTCAGCGTCTGAGGCTAATCGCGTATGAGAATCGGTGGCCACCTGGCCAACGATCGGCGTTTCCGCAGGTACCGGAACCGCATGTGCGAACACGGTACCTTGCGAAACCACTGCCGTCCGTGTCCCGACATTGAGGACCGCGATAAACGGGTCCCCATCCCCTTTAACAATAGTCTGGGCCGTTACCAGATCTGGCCCACTCACCCCGGCTCTAGATGGTCCCAAAATAACGCCTCGGTCAGAGACCCCTTTATCGAACGGACGGCGCAAGCGCAGGGGTACCAACATCTGTGCCCCCGGGGGTACACGCACCGTCCGAGCAACAAGTGCCTGTACCGTAGCACAGGCAACACGCACGGGAGGGGTGGCAGGTAGGAACGTCATGCGTCGGCCTGATGGAAGCTCGATGCATTGCTGGTCAATCAGAATTTTGATGGGCAATTTGGCCAAAAAGTCTGTCCCCAACAGGCACGGAATAGCCAGCGAGGAAGAGACGAACACCGGCCCAGATAGTTTAATGTCCCCTATGGAAATTTGCGCTCGAATTTGACCGATAATACCCAACGAGCCCCCATTTGCAGCGTAAAACGGTATATCGACAGGGAGCAACGGGCGACTCTGAACGGGCAGAATATTATAAATCAAATCCGAAATGATAGTTGCCGAAGCTCCCGTATCGACCAATAACCGTACCTCCACCCCGTCAATATGTCCCGCGACAACGGACGACCCCGCCGATGCAGCCACAACTCGGTGAGCCAACTCGGACCATTGGCCCGGTTGGAGCGCCCTCCCCGACATGCCGCGACCCGACGCACCAGCACCCAACCCCCGAGAATTGTGTGCCAGACCATGTGATAGGAAAGTAGGTGTGTGTGCAGGCCGAACATGTGGGGTGCCATGACTTGCCCGAGGATGTTGCGAAGGCTTGTGAAGAGGGCCGTCCGCAGCTCCAGGTCTCGCACCGCGCTGTCGAGGAGCCCGGCATCCGGACGCCACGTGACCCCGGAGGCCACAATTATAGCAGACGACGAGCGTTCCAGAGGACTTGGGCTGGTCTCGGTGGCTTGGGACGTCCCGAGCTGGACGCTCGGCAGATCGCCATCCTGCAGAACGATCCGCAGCGAAGGCTCCCTCCATTTCGGAAGAGGTCGCCGCCACGGTGTGTCGTGCAGCAGCTTTGTTCGCCTTCCTCCGCTGGGAGATGAGATTGGCGTGAATGTGCCTTGCAGCCCGCAGTGATGACATATCCGCATCGTCCTGCGCTAGGATGGTGAAGTCCAGATCGTCAGCCAGCAGCAAAATTTTCTCGGCCACCATCGCATCGATCCCCTCTTCATCCATGCGCGGGAAAGCGTCTTTCGCCAATGACAGCAGGGCCGTGCGATAAGCGAGTGGCGATTCCTTGTCACCCTTCTGCCGCTCATAGAAGAGCTGGCGACAATCAGAAGGCGGCCCATAAACGGTGGCCAGCAGCTGCAGCGCCGACTGAATGGTGGAGCGTGCCGACTTGGGTGCAGCAGTGAGGGTGCCCAGGGCGTCGCCGTCCAATAACGCCGGGAGAGCACACAGCGCCTCGTTGTCCGACCAGCCTGCCATCTCTTGGTGGGCCAAGAACCGGCGCTGGAACCCCCCCCAATCGCCGTCGCTTGCAACAAATACCTGCAGGGCCGGCAGGCGTTGCTGGAATGTCGGCTCCGTCTCCGATCCTCTTGCAGCGTCTCTTGCAGCATCCGTAGCGCGTCCCCGTACTGTATGGTCGGTGCTGGCGTCAGCTGGTGGTGACGTTTCAACCCCTGATAGGCTGCCACCGCGACCCGCCTCCGCCGATGACGTGGCGGCTGCTGGCTGGGCACCGTCTCCCGCGTGACGAGCTGGGACTCCTCCCTCCGCCTCTACTGTCTTCGTGGCGGGATTTTCGAGTCGCCCCGCTGTTGTAAAGGCGGGAGTTTCTGGCGGGCGTTGTCCATCTTCCCGCCGCGTCGCTCCTCCCGGCCCCAGGCGAGTTATTTGTTCCAGCATAGCGGCCGCTGCATACAAGAGCTCCGCCAGCCGCGAGTGAGCCAACGCCAACTCGTCAGTCGACGTCCCGGCCCTCTCCGACGGCCCCGCCGATGCCGGAGCCGGCAGCAGTTGTGCAGGTACGTCGGCGGCGATGTCTTGCACTGCCCCTCCCTCGTCGTCATCCTCTCCTGGGTCTTGGGCACGAGTCTTCCGTCTCGTATCCATGCTTGGACCACTTCTAACACCAGATGTAGTAAGTAGCAGAGGAGACGATGTCGAAGTTGAGACACACTGTTTATTAACTCCGGGACAGATACAATAGTTGAAGGGGTATCGGCCCCTTCACCCGTACTATGGGAAACCCACCCTAGTACTAAGCCCTCTGTCCTGTCCCCCAGTCCTCCTCTACTGGGCTACGGGAGGCTGACTGATCTGGCCCTGGCAAGCACAGATCTCGGCACCAGCTAACCAGCCTTGCCCTGACAAGGGCAGCGGTCTGGAAGCTCCTGGGCCGCGCCACTGGCTTACCCGGCTCGGCCCTTATAAGGACGGCGAGACCGGGGAGTCCCAGGGCCTAATCTCCGAGTCTTGGATCTTCACTGGTCAGCTTCGTGTCGAACTCCCCCCGAGCTCTTTGGGTTCCACCTTTTATAGGGATCGCCTCCGAGGGCTGGGGCGTGGGCAATAACTGATGCGGACGTCGGTGTGACCACCCGTGTATGTGAGTGCCGACAGCCCTGTGTTTGTTGTCCGCTGTTCCTCCCGTAATAACCCCTACACATACACACACATACATAGACACACACATACATAGACACACACATACATACACACAAACACATGCACACACGTACATACACACATACATAGAGACACGCAGACATACACATAAAGACATAAAAAAAACCCACATACATACACACACACATACACACAAACACATACATACACATACATACACACATACATAGAGACACACAGACATACACATAAACACAAACACACATACACATGACCCGGCTTCGCCCGGGACTTGGATCCACGATGCCCCGCCGCCTTTGTCTCCCCAGTGACGATGTTCACACACGACAGCAGTTACGCTTTTGAGGCTGAGTGGACCTAGGGGAGGGCCAGGTCCGTTTCAAATAATCGTCAGCGGTGGTGGGCGTGAGTTGGAATCGAACTGGGGTCGCTCAAGCAGCTTAATGACTGTTTGTACAAAGAACATATAAAGAATCGATTATAATAACCAGGCAAGAGTCCACATTATAGACTGCCAGTACACGCACTCAGCTTCATAAGCAGGCTAGAGTGTACATGATAGAGTGGCAGTATGCTCACCGAGCTTAATAAGCAGGCTACAGTGTACATGATAGACTGGCAGTACGCTCACCCAGCTTAATGAGTATTTGTACAGTGAACATTAAAGTAATCGATTGTTGGCGCGTTGGGTTTAAAAGTAATATTAATAGCACACATTGTGGTGGGGGTGTAGTGAAGAGTAGGAAAAACTTTGATGAATTTACCTCAGAGTGGCGTGGTGGGTGTCGAGGCCTAGTAGCGTGCAAAGCCTGCGGCCTCGCCTAAAATTGTCGGCTTGGAAGAGGCAGGGTACGGGTGGCGTTCCTTCCCCCCCCCCCTAGCGCTCCAACAATACTGTGTAATGGCTATTATTTAATTAAATACGGAGCTTATGAAAGTGGCGAAGGCGTGGCTAGCCGTTGGCAGGGGCAACCGCCGTCCAATGAAACTGCAGCCCTTGGCGAAGGCGTGGCTAGCCGTTGCCAGGTCCAATGAAAGCGGCGAAGGCGTGGCTAGCCGTTGCCAGGGGCAACCGCCGTCCAATGAAAGTGCGTATGGGCCAAAGTCCACACACACACACACAGACAGACAGACATGAACGATTTTATATATATAGATTGCTTAATGGTGGCAGACAATCATCTGACCCATAGGTGGCAGCCATCTCAAGCCAGAGGACGAGAGGACTCTAGCCGCCACGCATATAAAGGATTTATAGTGAAAAACTTTGTTTTTACGGGTTTACTTGTTTAAATCCTTTATATTAAGTTCGCTTGCTTGCTTACGACCGTGCAAATCTTTTGGTCGTTTTTTAAGCCACTTCCCGTGATCCAATCGAGCTGACATTTGCCACACAGACTCGTTGTGCGTGACAATTAATGTTCGTGAAATTTTTTTTCCAAAATGTTGCACTTTTTAGGACAAAAATATTATATTTAATTACCAATTGCTTAATGGTGCAATGCAATCATCTGACCCATAGGTGGCAGCCATCTCAAGCCAGAGGACGAGAGGACTCTAGCCGCCACGCATATAAAGGATTTAGAGTGAAAAACTTTGTTTTTACTGGTTATACTTATTTTTTCTTACCAGGTAAGGCCCACTGAGTTGTATAGCTCTTGTTCGGGAGTGGCCCGGCCACAAACGATAGCTCAACCGAGTGGCTTATCGCGTGGACATTTATAGCAGCCAAATAGTCTACAAGCATGTCTTTTTAAATGTGGAGGGGAAAATCTGAGAACCTGATTCACGCATTTGAAGTTCTCACCCTTGCATCAGAATATACAGAACAGTTCATATTGTGATGGCATCACGTGGTAATGCTCCACCTCATGTTTTAAATCTATTACACAGTGAACATTGAACTGAAGCCGGACTTCAAAACATTCAATCGCAAATCAAATCCCAATATCTGTCACGAAAATCGCTACTGGAGGGAGGGAGGGGAGGGGGGGTCACAAGACATTTAGAACGCCACCCGTGCAAGGAGCGTACGCCGCTGTTCACCGCGGCCCCTGAACCCGCGCGGTCCAAGTCCAGAGCTGTTCACCGCGGCCCCTCCACCTGCCGTTGGGAAGACGCGGCTCGCCTGAGGCCTGACGCAGGCTGCGGCGGCTTCGCGCGCTTTGGGCTCCTCCTCAACCTCCTCCTCAACCTCCGACTTCCTCCTCGTCGTTGTCGTCCCTGTGGAGGGAGACGCGTGGAGGGAGACGCGTGGAGGGAGACGCGGCCAACTCGGCTGACATCTCGCCCGGTGAGTTCCGTGCGTCGGGGAGCGGAGGAGGAGGAGGTGGTGGTGGTGTTCAAGTGAGTGGTGGTGGTGATGGTGAGGATGGTGGTGGTGGTGAGGGTGGTGATGGTGGTGGTGGTGAGGGTTGTGGTGGTGATGGTGGTGGTGAGGGTGGTGGTGGTGAGGGTTGTGGT